>NC_142121.1:1787500-1875000 GCF_056152115.1 Neolamprologus brichardi | reverse complement strand
AGTGAGAACTTTGAGCCTCCTTCAAAGCCTGAAACTGTGACAGCAGCTGACATAAACCACAACAGTGTGACACTGAAGATTTCTCCACCCAGGTTTGGAGCAGAGAACATCACCTCCTACTCTGTTGAGTACTGTGTCAGTGGAGAGGATGGATGGCAGCAGAAGACAGAAGCAAAGGCTGAAGAAGTCACAGTGAGAGATCTGAAGCCAAACACAGAGTATGTGTTCAGATGCAGAGCAGTGACCTCAGCAGGTGTCGGGCCGGATAATCAAGTTTCTATTAAAACAACTTCAAGTGGCAGAAACAAAGAAACACGTTTGGCAGAAAAACTGAGAGATAAAAGTGAAAAGATCAAATCTGATTCCCCCTCAGTTTACAAACTGCCTCTGACAGAAGAAGACATGAACATAGATGGATGCAGGAAGTTTAACTTTGGAGAACAAAGCACGAGGCAGAATCGTACAATAATGCTTTTTGGAGCGACAGGATCAGGAAAGTCCACTCTGATCGATGGGATGATCAACTACATTGTTGGTGTAGAGTGGGAGGACAGTTTCAGATTTAAGTTAGTTGATGAGGATCAGTCAACATCACGAGCTCACAGTCAGACCTCTGAAGTCACTGTTTACAAAATCAACCACCAGGATGGATTTGAAATCCCGTTCTCTCTGACCATTATTGACACTCCAGGCTTTGGAGATACAAGAGGCATAGAAAGAGACAGAGCGATCACAGAGCAGCTACGTAATCTCTTCTCTGCTCAGCACGGTGTCACTGACATTGATGCTGTGTGTTTTGTAGCTCAGGCTGCTTTAGCACGACTTACACCAACACAAAAATACGTGTTTGATTCAGTGCTCTCAATCTTTGGCAAAGATGTGGCAGAAAACATCAGAGTTCTGGTGACATTCACAAACAGCCAACGTCCTCCAGTTCTAGCCGCAGTAAAAGCTTCAGGTGTCCCATGTCCTAAAACAAAAGACGGGCTGCCTGTTCACTTCAAATTCAATGATTCAGCCTTGTTTGCAGAAAACACATGTGTCAAAAAATGCACAGATGATGCTGTTGATGACAATTACAATGACGATGAAGAACAATATAATCATGATGAATATAATGCTGATATTAGCTTTAATGAGATGTTTTGGAACATGGGGACGAAAAGTATGGAGATATTTTTTGCTGCTCTGAATGTGATTCAAATTAAAAGCTTGACACTGACACAGGAGGTCCTCAGAGAAAGAAAGCAGCTCGAGGATTCAGTGGAAGATTTGCAGGAGCAGATTAAACTTGGATTAGCCAGGTTTGAAGAGTTAAAAAACACAAGACAAAAACTTGGTGAACACAGGGAAGAAATCAACAGAAATAATAACCCTGAGTTTACAGTCGCTGTCATGAAGCCTTATAAAGCTCGTATTTCTGGTACAGGAAACTTCATCATCAACTGTCAGCAGTGTCATGCCACCTGTTACTATCCCTCCTCCACATCCACGGATTCAGAGAAAGAAGGCTGTGAAGAAGCTGCATCACATGGATTCTGCACCAAGTGTCCAGGCAAATGTCACATTAATGTACATTTTTTACAGAAGTACAGTTGGGAATATCAGAGAGTCAGAGAGAAACAAACAGTGAAAGAGCTGAAAGAAAAATATCCAAAAACCAACGAAGATCAGACAGTTTTTGAAGGACTGACATCAAACCTGTGGGATGAAAAGCGTGATCTGAAAAATGAGGTGAAGACACTACTGAAGAAATCTGCTGAGTGTCTGGACAGACTGAGAGAGATATCAGTGAAGGCAAAACCTCTCTCCACTAAAGAATACATCGACCTGCTTATTAATGGAGAAGAATCAGAGACCAAACAAGGCTGGGAGGAACGAGTTGAAGCCCTGAGAGAATTAGATTCTCTCAGAGTACAATGTCGGACTCAGTAGTTTTCTCTGGTCCCCTCCCCAATCAGACCAGGAGTGACATGTTTAGCCGCATGTTCTCCTTAAATTGCTGGCTGTCTGAGTGGTGTCCCAGTAATGATGTGGGCTTCATAGATAATTGGCAAACCTTCTGGAGGAAACCTGGTCTTGTTAGGAGAAATGGCATCCATCCCACTTTGGATGGAGCAGCTCTCATTTCTAGAAATATGGACAAATTTATTAAACCCCTCAAAATATGACTATCCAGAGTTGGGACCAGGAAGCAGAGTTGCAGTCTTACACGCCTCTCTGCAGCGTCTCTCCTCCTGCTACCCCCCCAAAAACCCATCTCCATAGAGACTGTGTCAGCTTCCAAAAAGACAAAAAAACAAACTAAAAACCAGCAACAAACAACTTAAACATTTACAAAGAAAGAACAATACAGTATCCACATCTGAACCAAAGAGTAAAACAGTGAAATGTGGATTATTAAATATTAGGTCTCTCTCCTCCAAGTCTCTGTTAATACATGACTTAATAATTGATCAACAAATTGATTTACTCTGCCTTACAGAAACCTGGTTGCAGCAGGATGATTATGTTAGTTTAAATGAATCAACACCCCCGAGTCATTCTAACTACCAGAAATCTCGAAGCACAGGTCGAGGGGGCGGTGTGGCAGCAATTTTTCACACCAGCCTATTAATCAACCAAAGACCCAGACAGACTTTTAATTCATTTGAAAGCCTGATGCTTAACATTGTCCACCCCAGCTGTGAAACTCAGAAACCAGTCTTACTTGTTATCATCTATCGTCCACCTGGGCCTTACACAGAGTTTCTGTCTGATTTCTCAGACTTTATATCTAATTTAGTTCTGAGCTCAGATAAAATAATTATTGTGGGTGATTTTAACATCCACGTAGATGCTAAAAATGACAGCCTCAACATGGCATTTAATCTGTTATTAGACTCAATTGGTTTCTCTCAAAATGTAAAAGAACCCACCCACCACTTTAATCACACTCTAGATCTTGTTTAAACATATGGCATAGAAACTGAACATTTAACAGTGTTTCCTGAAAACCCTCTCCTGTCTGATCATTTCCTGATAACATTTACAATAATTGATTACGCAGCAGTGGAGAGTGGACTTTATCAAAGTAGATGTCTTTCTGAAAGCGCTGTAACTAAGTTTAAGAATATAATCCAGCCACTGTTATCATCGTCAATGCCCTGTACCAACACAGAGCAGAGCAGCTATCTGAACGCTACCCCAACAGAGGTCGATTATCTTGTTAATAATTTCACCTCCTCACTACGTACGACTCTGGATACTGTAGCTCCAGTGAAAACTAAGGTCTCTAATCAGAAGTACCTGACTCCGTGGTATAATTCTAAAACACGTACCCTAAAGCAGATGACTCGTAATCTGGAGAGGAAATGGCATGTCACAAATTTAGAGGATCATCATTTAGCCTGGAGAAATAGTTTGTTGCTTTATAAGAAAGCCCTCCGCAAAGCCAGAACAGCTTACTACTCATCACTGATTGAAGAAAATAAGAACAACCCCAGGTTTCTCTTCAGCACTGTAGCCAGGCTGACAAAAAGTCAGAGCTCTCTTGAGCCAACCATCCCTTTAACGTTAACTAGTAATGACTTCATGAACTTCTTCACAAATAAAATTTTTATCATTAGAGAAAAAATTACCAATAATCATCCCACAGATGTAATATTATCTACAGCTACTCTTAGTACCATTGATGTTAAGTTAGACTCTTTTTCTCCAATTGATCTTTCTGAGTTAACTTCAATAATTACTTCCTCCAAACCATCAACATGTCTTTTAGACCCCATTCCTACAAAACTGCTCAAAGAAGTCCTGCCATTGATTAATTCTTCGATCTTAAATATGATCAACCTATCTCTAATAATCGGCTATGTACCACAGGCCTTCAAGGTGGCTGCAGTTAAACCTTTACTCAAAAAGCCATCTCTAGACCCAGCAGTCTTAACTAATTATAGGCCAATCTCCAACCTTCCTTTCATATCAAAAATCCTTGAAAGAGTAGTTGTCAAACAGCTAACAGATCATCTGCAGAGGAATGGTTTATTTGAAGAGTTTCAGTCAGGTTTCAGAGTTCATCACAGCACAGAAACAGCTTTAGTGAAGGTTACAAATGATCTTCTTATGGCCTCTGACAGTGGACTCATCTCTGTGCTTGTCCTTCTTGACCTTAGTGCAGCATTCGATACTGTTGACCATAATATCCTATTAGAGCGATTAGAACACGTTGTAGGTATTACAGGTACTGCACTGCAGTGGTTTGTATCATATCTATCTAATAGACTCCAGTTTGTGCATGTAAATGGAGAGTCTTCTTCACACACTGAGGTTAATTATGGAGTTCCACAGGGTTCAGTGCTAGGACCAGTTCTGTTTACATTATACATGCTTCCCCTAGGCAGCATCATTAGAAGACATAGCATACATTTTCACTGCTATGCAGATGACACCCAGCTCTATCTGTCCATGAAGCCAGATAACACACACCAATTAGTTAAACTGCAGGAATGTCTTAAAGACATAAAGACCTGGATGGCCACTAACTTTCTGCTTCTTAATTCAGATAAAACTGAGGTCATTGTACTCGGCGCTGAAAAGCTTAGAAATATGGTATCTAACCAGATTCTTGCTCTGAATGGCATTACCTTGGCCTCCAGTAACACTGCGAGGAACCTTGGAGTCATTTTTGACCAGGATATGTCCTTCAACGCACATATTAAACAAATATGTAAGACTGCGTTCTTCCATTTGTGCAACATCTCTAAAATTAGAAATATCCTGTCTCAGAGTGACGCTGAAAAACTAGTTCATGCATTTATTACCTCCAGGCTGGACTACTGCAATTCATTATTATCAGGATGTCCAAAAAACTCACTGAAAAGCCTTCAGCTAATCCAAAATGCTGCAGCAAGAGTACTGACAGGGACTAGAAAGAGAGAGCATATTTCTCCTGTTTTGGCTTCCCTTCATTGGCTTCCTGTTAAATCCAGAATTGAATTCAAAATCCTGCTCCTCACATACAAGGTCTTAAATAATCAGGCCCCATCTTATCTTAATGACCTTGTAGTACCATATCACCCTATTAGAGCACTTCGCTCTCGCTCTGCAGGCCTACTTGTTGTTCCTAGAGTATTTAAAAGTAGAATAAGAGGGAGAGCCTTCAGTTTTCAGGCCCCTCTTCTGTGGAACCAGCTTCCAGTTTGGATTCGGGAGACAGACACTATCTCTACTTTCAAGATTAGGCTTAAAACTTTCCTTTTTGCTAAAGCATATAGTTAGGGCTGGACCAGGTGACCCTGAATCCTCCCTTAGTTATGCTGCAATAGATGTAGGCTGCCGGGGGATTCCCATGATGCATTGAGTTTTTCCTTTCCAGTCACCTTTCTCGCTCACTATGTATTAACAGACCTCTCTGTATTGAATCATATCTGTTATTAACCTCTGTCTCCCTTCCACAGCATGTCTTTTATCCTGTCTTCCTTCTCTCACCCCAACCGGTCGCAGCAGATGGCCGCCCCTCCCTGAGCCTGGTTCTGCCGGAGGTTTCTTCCTGTTAAAAGGGAGTTTTTCCTTCCCACTGTCACCAAAGTGCTTGCTCATAGGGGGTCATATGATTGTTGGGTTTTTCTCTGTATCTATGAAGCGCCTTGAGGCGACTTTTGTTGTGATTTGGCGCTATATAAATAAAAATTGAAATTAAGAGGAAGGGGCTTTTTTAGTAGTTTCCTTTTTCATTTCACACACTGGTGATGGCAGCTACATTGTAGCCACAGCCACCCTGGGGCGCACCGACAAAGGCGAGGCTGCCGGACACTGGCGCCACCGGGCCCTCTGACCACCACCAGTAGGCAACGGATGAAGTGTCTTGACCAAGGACACAACGACCGAGACTGTCCAAGCCGGGGCTCGAACCGGCAACCTTCCGATTACAAGGCGAACTCCCAACTCTTGAGCCACGATTGCCCTGTTTTATGTCACATTATGTCAGATAGTTTCAGCTCTGTATGAACACTGAACCCCGACCGTGTCCGTGCCGTCGGGGGAGAAAGTCACATCTCACTGATTCTGATGCGTCAGAGGCTCCGCGCTTTGTGTTTACGTCTTTGTGCAGAATCAGTGTACCTGCTCTCATTTACTGTTTCAGCTGTTTGGTGGTTGTTGAAATTTTGTGAGGTTTAACTTGAGATTCTGGCGTTTTGGGAAAAATATATTTATATTAAAAAATCGATTCAGGATTTTGATGAATCGATTTTACGTTATCCAAGCTAGAATCGATTTTAATCGATAAATCGATAATCAAAACCCACCCCTAGTAAGCAAAGACCTGCTGCGTAAGTGTAATAAAATCTGTTTTTGTGAGCATTTCTTTATTATTGTTTTAATTTTATTCTCTTACCTACAAGTTTCTGTCAGTTGCATTAATATATTTTCTGTTCTATGTGAAAAACATTAAGCTGATTTCAAACAATAAAAAGTCAGAGCTGTTTTATTTGCTTTCCATAGTTGAGTTTTTCCTTCTGAGGTTTCAGTCGTCACAGCTGCAGCATGATCCAACGTTTCTCTGACTGTGGGCAGGAAGGTGCATCTGATATCTGGAACTAATTTAATTGATTATAATTTTTTTTTTTTTGGGGGGGTGGGGGTGGGGGGGGTTCAGTGTTAATAGTAAAATTCTATTTTTTATTTATTATTATTTTTTTATTCTATTTTTATGTTCAAGAACTGATAAAAAATATTGTGGTGTGAACTTTTTTCAAATACTGTGACATGGCAGAAAAATCCCTGAGGATCACAGAAATAGGTGCAGAGTTTATCATCCACACAAGATCAGTTGATCTGTCTGAGAACCTGGAGGATAAAGTTTTACCGAGTCCTGCAAAGGTTTCACTTTTAGAGCTGCAGGTTCTACAGCTGTGATCACTGTGCAGTGCATGCTGGTCAACTGTATCTGTGGTCACAGGAATGTAGTCAGTGATGGCATGAAAGATGAAACTGGCTGCAGTTTGTGGATTGCACTGAAACCACAACCTCACAGCATGATGGGACGATGACAGTGCCGGCCTGATGTCATCAGATGCTGCATTTAAAAATTCTGATTATCGGCTGATTTAATGCTGTGAACAGTTATTCTCTTGGAAGAAGTATTTTTGTTTCTCAAGGAAATAAAAAAGAGCTCATAAACTGCACACATCATTGTTAAATATACTGGTAGTGTAGTAACATTGGACTTCTGATTTATTACTGATTTAGTAACACAAACTTATATTTAACATTTTATTACATCATCATAAACAGCTGCAGATTAACAGTGATGGGAATAACGGCGTTTTTCAGTAACGAGTAATCTAACTAATTTCTATTTCTATCGTTACAACGCCGTTACCGTTACTAAGAAGAAATGCGGTCGCGTTACTATTTTTCAGCAAACAGACGGTTGAAGCTGTGTTCAGCTTACCGCATCTTGTATCAGTTGCGCGGAAGTAGCTGTAAGTAATCTGGACGCTACAGCTTTAAGCAGCTGCGCACTCTCACGGGCGGTAATCACTTTCTGCCCAACGATCACTTTTTGGCACAACACCTGGAGCTCAGGGGGCAAAACAATCGCATGAGTGCTGCTGTTTGACTGAGGAAGAATGAAGTAGTCGTGGTAAGCCAATCACATGACCACTTTAAGACAAAGCAACAAGGTGATATATACCAGTTTTTAAATTGTGTTGATAGGCCACGTAAAACCAGAGTCATGATAAACAATATATATGCATGTTTTTCCTCAATAGTTTCCTCTCTGCTTATGACCAAAAGAAAGAAAAACCCTACCCTTTCATCTTGATGGAAAAATGCACCATGCCGACCAATCAAAAATGATTAACATGATTAACACACCCCACTTTGCAGTTATTTATTTGTAAAAAATGTTTGGAATCATGTATGATTTTCGTTCCACTTCTCACGTGTTCACCACTTCGTGTTGGTCTTTCACGTGGAATTCCATTAAAATCGATTCATGTTTGTGGCTGTAATGTGACAAAATGTGGGAAAGTTCAAGCGGGCCGAATACTTTTGCAAGCCACTGTATATACATTAGACCAGTATTTCCCAACCTTTTGGAACCATGGCACATATTTTACTTTATAAAAAAATCACACAGCACACCACCAACCAAAAAAATATCACAAAAAGCATTTTGATCATTTTTCCCTGCTTACCAGGTATAGCAGAATTGGATCGATTTGTCCCCATTATACCTTTTTTTTTCTTTCTTCTGACTACCACTCATGCTAGGGCCTTCATCTGGGTCAGAATTTCTCCAGGATCCGGGTCAGATTGACGTCTCACTTGCAGCATGACTCTGGCTGCGTCCGAATTCAGGGGAAGGATGCTTCATTGCCATTTGCAGTGTTGGGAAGGTTACTTTTAAAATGTATCACTTAGTGATGGGATTTGCTTTAATTAATTTATTATTAACAACAATATAAAATTATGCACAAACGGAATTACTAATGTAAAAATAAAATGTGGTTTTATTTATATATGTTTATATATAAATATATATGCGGTGGTAACTAGACCCAGACCAACAGTATTGTTTGACTGATGGCCCTTAATATAAAGACTTCGGACTTTACATTTCCCAATTTTTGCTTTAAGTTATTTTGTTATTTACATAATAATGTAAATAACCTAATAATGATCCTTATTGCTGTTTTAGAGGAGCGGTGCTTCAAAGGATAGTTGCAGATTTCTGCAGATTATATAGTACAAATAAAATGTTCACGTTTCTCCAACGTTGTCTTCCCAACAGTTTCAATGACATCTACACTGGATGGCCAGGAAACGTTCGCGATGTCTTCTCCGGCGCTGATAATTAGCGTCTGTCTTGTGTCAGTGACGTAAAAGACGGATTTAATGCGACATGACCATCAAACAGCAGTCGCTTTCTAAAACATCGGATATGTATCGGATTCAGTACCACATACGAAAGTGACCCAGATCGGATTAGAAAATATCGGATTTGTGCCGTTCACACTGTCATAGCGTGATCGGATATGGGTCGCATAGGGTCAGAAAAGTCGGATTTGATGCGCTTTCGCCTGCAGTGTGAACGTAGCCTTAGAGCCGTTTCGTTCGCGACCGACACATCACTAATTCCACTACAGATTACAGATTACATGCCCCAAAAATGTATTTTTTAACATATTCCGTTACGTTACTCAATGAGTGTAATGTATTCTGAATACTTTGGATTACCTATTATATTATCATGCTTTTTACAACTACATGAATGTACTATTGCTGTGTGATTTATTACTATTACTGAAGGTTACTCTCCATACCAACACCAACTAGATGTTTAAATCTTAATATAAATGAGTAACAGTAGGTGGACATTAGGTAAGGCTGCACTTTTTGCAGCGATCTCGTACAGAAAACTATTCCGCGCGTATATAAAACAGGTCCGCGGCTCCGAACCGTAGTAAAGGGACCTCTGGCTAATACGTCGGTTTCGTGTCGGGCTCGTAGCTGAAAACTAGCTTTACTTTGTTGTCTGGGTCAACTTTGCTAGCGAGAGACAGAGAGAGGCGTTGAAAGGCTGCTCCAACAGAACTTATTGTTTCAGAGGAAAACACGAACACGGTGTACAGTCGAGTCTTAATAGCTTACTTACAACTGGGCTCGTCAGACACTCTTCTTGGCTGCAGTGGCTATTATTATATTTACATTTTAGTTTGCATTATGCTCCTGAATTAGAAGAAGGTGATAACTATTACATTTGTTAAACCGATCTGCATTACATTAGACTGCTGATTTATTGTGAATGAATGATATTGTTTTATGATGCATTATACGGCTGAGTTATAAGAAATACTGTTTGCAGAAAGTCATCGCCTTATTTGTCTGATTGGAAGAGAAAAGAGCATACTGCCCCATCTCAGCAGGAGCAGATAAACAGGGAGCCAAGGTCGTAGCTTAGGCGCTGTGTGAGAGAAAGAATGTGAATGTTTAGGCTTTTATGATTAGGTGGGGGCCACTAGATGCTATAAGAGTTTGAACAAGGCTCCACCATTTTGAGATCTGATGCTGTCTGCTGTATGGTGTCCATCTCCCACGCGTGTGTTCATTAAATCATCGTTTGACTCAACCCGGCCGGACCAGTGTTGTTATTTTGGTTTTCCTCTTGTATCCATCCCCAATATTTGAATCCGTAACAGTTTTGGGGGCTCGTCCTGTGGTATTGGGGTGGAAGTTTTGGAGGCTTGGACGGTCCGAGGTGGTCAGACGGGCAGACATTATCCGGCAATCGAACTGAGTGGACAGGCGCCTTTATAAAAGAGGTAGGCACAGGCCTGTTGATTTTATCCGAAGTGTGCTGAATTGGACGATAAAATTAAATGTCTATTCAGTAAAAGTTGCCGGTGAGTGTCTGTTTTTATTTTGATGAAAAAATCTCATGAGATTTGAAAGTTGAAGTTTATAAGTTACAATACTGGGTTAGAGTCCCAAGATAAAGGAAAATAAAACTGGGTTAGAGTCCCAAGGTAAAGGAAAACAGTGAAATTGGGTTAGAGTCCCAGGTAGTTTGATAGGTAATTGGTCATTTTGTGAGTTAGAGTCTCCATTGGTCTAAAGATTGCACCTGTGTTGGTCATGTTGTGAGTTAGAGTCTCCATTGTCCATAACGTTGCATCTGCTTCGGTCATACTCTTGTTTTGGAGTGTTGACTGTTGTTTCAAAGTGTTATAAATTATTATAGGACGGCGATCATATATCGCTAGGAAGCGCAGTGCTCAGAGGTAACGCTTGCCAAGGCCGGGGACGCCTAGGCCTTGTCCTCTTTGAGGGATAGTCAGTTGGTCACTGTGGAACTTGGGGCACTCCAGAATAACTAGTGGTTGCACCACTTTACCGTTTGGAACGGTGTCTGCGCTTTTTTGGACACTTTAAATTGAGTTAGGGATTTTAGAGATGAGGCCAGATACAGTTAGAGTCTGATACTGGTTAATTGATTACAAAAAAGTTGGACTTTCTTCGGTTGGACCCGTTAACTTAAATTTGTCAAAATTGTTAGGCGCTAAAACTTTCAGGCCTGAGAGTGATTGTAAATATAAGACGTCTTTGTAAATATAAGAAAGAGAGTTGAGTGTGAAACGAGGCTGTGTGTGACGACAGCGCGCTGCAGCGCTGCGAGCTATTTTTAGACGGTGTGTGAACATGCAAATGAGGTGGCTGCTGTGAAGCCCACAGAGGACTTCCTGTTTAGCGTGTTATTGAGTTTTATAAGTATGATTTGCAAACAATGATACATGCCTGTAATTAAAACGCTGATTTTGCTGATTATAATATTACAAATAAAGTTTTGAATGACTACGGTGAATGTTTGATGTTTGGCTGGGTTTTGATATAGGAGAGACGGCTTTGCAGCTGCTGGGGGTGAGTGTCTCTGTGACCGGAAATCTGCATGCCCATAAAAGGCAACTGCCTGACTGTGTGAACTATGCACCAAGAGAGAGAGTAAAATCTAGGCAGATGAATCAAATGGATGTTTTGAGAAAAATAGTAAATGAATGTTTTAGTCTCTTAATACAGGTGGATTTCTCTCAACCTGGAAACCTGAGTACAGCGGCAAAAGGATAGATTAACAAAATTGGGACGACAGACAGGCCAAGCTCTGGCTCAAAATTTTACAGCTTGACCTCTCACTTTGTCCTCACCCTGAAAAGAGGCTTAAAGGACATCTTCTCCTCCAGTTATCGGTTACCATCACTGGAAATTTTCAGGCAAGTTTTTCGCTGAATTGTTTTTGGCACCATGTGTCCCTGAATCTCACAAGCAAGGTCTAATTCCTGGCTGGAGACATGGAATGTTGTTATTTAAGGTGGGAAATTAAAATTTGGGAAACAAAATTAAAAACACACACAACTAGAGAAATTTCTTGTTTGAGAAAAAAGTTAAAATAACCCACCCACAAACGCACACACACGCAATGAAGAAACAGCTTACATTCATGAACACGTGAAGATTTTCCAGCAAGGTTAAAGAAGCGAAACTTAACATACACCTGTTGTTAAATGATCAAGTTTATCCACTACTAACAAATAAACTCTCTGGGTTGCAGGACAACAACTTAACTTCAAAAAGAAAGACACTGGTATGACAAACCAGTGATGAAACAACAAATTTAGTGGTTAAATGAGTCAAATTGTGACATGTTTTCTTCTGATTGATTAATACAAGTGATTACTGAATGAAAGAAAATTCCTTTTTTGGACTTTTAAACATGATCTTAAGAATTTTAACATGTACCTGTGTTGTCCTGTCAACTTGGTGGGTTATGACTTGATTATATAGTGAGAAAAAACAAAAAAAAGGGGGGGAGAAGGCTGACACAGGGCCTGGCCCCTCTCTGAATAACACAGCCAAAACAACATCATTTTCCTGTTCGTCTGTTTTTGTTTTGTTTTTGTTTTTTCTCTTTATGTTTAATTAAAGGCTGCTTTGTCGGCCCGGAAAGCCGAGGCTGACCTGGACTCCTGCTCTCCCCTCTACCATCTTTGATGTGACCCTGACCAAATGCTACAGCAGCTGGACACACAACAACAGCCTGAGAATGTCAACAGTGCTGCAGGAAAACGATCTCATGCAGCGGAGACGGAGAGCGTTAAATCCAAGGCCCGTTTCACTACACGGGGGAGATTTCCAGACAGCTTCAGCTGACAGAGCTGTGACAAGACGCCTATTAAGCCCGGATGAAAAGTGAGGCCGAGCAAAAGAATGCTGACCTTAACAACTCTGCATTAAAACTGTGCAGGACAGTGACGGACCAACACGGATGATCGGGCAGCAAAAAGGGCGTGCCAGAGACACGAGGAGTAACTGAGGTCAGGAGGCACCTCAGATTGGACAAAAGCAGCAGAAGAACATAAGCTGAAGGCACAGGTGTCGGGGCTCGGCCAGGAACTGACCTCTGAGAAGAGCCGAACAGCAGAGTTACAGAAGGCCGTGGAGCAAAGCAAGGAAAACATCAATAAACTTCAATCTGACGTGTACGGAAAAGACTCTGAGGTTTCTGCCCCCAGTAAGAGCTCAAGGCATCAGAGCAGAAACTGAGCATGGCTCAGGAGGAGCTGGCTGTTAATCAAACCCATCAGTCAGGCTTAGAGTCCCAGATACAGGACTTGAAATCAGGCCGGAGCTTGCTGGAGCAGGAGGTTGCCAAACCTGACGAGAAGCTCCAACAGCAGGAGCAAACCCTGAAGGAACTACAGAAGCAAAAGGGTCAAGTTAAGGAGGAGCTGGACAAGGAGAAGATGCAGGACACTGGAGAAAAAGACTGCCTCAATTGGGGCCAGAACCAGTATGGACAGAACTTTGGGCAGCAGCACCAATGGACGCAAACGGACTGAAGAGGAGGAGGGCAGGACCCCAGAGAGCGCTTCAGGCCGTGGTTTACCCAGAACATCAGAACAGGAAAGTGATGAACACACACACAAACACACACATCTACATACACTGACTCAGAATCAAGAGAAACACACATATGAACACATATCCACTCGTTGATTGACTGAGAAATGATACACACACGCGCACACAAATCGAAATGCTGATTCAATTCACTGAGAAGTGATCCACACACACACATACATACACACGCTGATGCAATGAAGAATGCTTTACTAACAAATGCTATGCTGATACGCAAAATGCTGCACACAAACGTCCAAATACAGAATTTGATACAACAACAAGAAGCCATTGATTGTTTATTGGTTAAATGCATTTCATGTCACCCAGAGGGCATTTGTGTAGATTTAGGGGACAGGGTCTAAAGCAGTTTGGTTATGAAAACAATGTCTGTGAGTGATGTCTGTCTATGGATCAAGGCCTCGACTGAATTGTTTACTGTGCTTCACACAGCCTGATAAGGAGCAGTGGTACAGAGTGAAAAATGATGAATTAACGGTGTGAACCTTATTTTGGAGCGCCACATTTTTGTGATTGAGATTTAATTGAAGGAGGAACATACTGAGAAAAAAAAAAAGAAAAAGAAAAGGGGGCCAGCCCTTGGATTTACGTAAGCATCTCACGTGTATTTAACACAATTACCTCAGGCTTTAAAGATCTGTACAAAATTCAACAACTCAATTTGTTCTCATTGAGATGACACGATACAATCTAGTAAGAGTGGTTAGTTGCTGAACTCACAATTCACAAGACCGCATAAGATTTCAAACTGCAGGAAAATCACTGGAGTTATAAGAGGCAGACAACGACACACACACCACATGCATGCTATTGCTATTTATTGTGGATTAACCTGTCAAGGGCAAGCACAAAAGAATTCTGCCTCAAATACAGGAAATCATAGCTTCCCTGTATTTCCTACATTGTTGGCATGCTGGTGAGTGCTGTTGCTACACAGTAAGAAGGTCCTGGGTGCAAGTCCACAGTCTGGTTAGTTTGCAGTGGTTTCTCTCTGGGTATTCTGGTTTCCTGCCACAGTGAAAAGTCATGCAGCTGTTAGAGCTAGGTTAATTGATGATTCTAAATTATCCGTGAATGTAAGTGTAAATGGTTGTTTGTTTCTAGGTGATAGACTGGTGACCTGTCCGGGGTGCACCCTGCCTCATAACCTATCACTTCAGGGTTATTTCCCAGCCCTCCTGCAACCAGGATAAAGATAGGAGGATGGTAGTTGGTGTAGACCCATTCAATTTTTACGGTAACCAGAATCTAGACTTTGTTGAACCGTATGCAATATGAAGACAACATGTAGTATTTAAGGGACCAAGTAGAATTTGGATAAAAGTTATTGAATAGTGTTGAAATAAAATGACAGAATTGTGAAGGATTAAAATATTCCAGGAGCTCAACTTACTCCATCAGAACATGTTTCAATTGTGTTTTATGAACACAAAATGAACACAAGATGCACAGGTTTACTGAATATGAAAAGGTTGTGTTGATTTAACTCAGTTGTTTAAGTTTCTGCCAAAGCAAAACATTTGTGTGCAACCAGTGTCCACTATTGACTGAAATAAGTCCAACATGTTTTTTGTCAGTGCAAAAAGGAGTTACGGTACCTGTATTCCTACACAATATGGTCCCTGGACAGAGAAAAACTTTCTGGTGAAGTTTTGGTTGATTTTGGGTTTTGCTTAACACTAGGTTGATTTTATCAGTGAGGTTTGGATTGTTTTCTTTCTCTAAGAGAGAGAAAGATGATTTTATGCTTGGACATGTTTGCAACGGGCCCCAGTATTTGTTATTATATGAGTATTTTATTGGTTACGTTTGTTTTTGCTTTTGTTACAGTGCACTGAAATAAGAACATCTTAGAGGAGTGATCCACCGGTGGTGATATTTTGGTATTTTGTGAGTTCCTGATTTAATAAATCAGCTCTTTAATCCAGGCCTGAGAGATTGAACTTTAAAGTGCTATAAAACATGATTACTAGAAACAGTCGCAAAGTGTTTTTCTCCATGATTATAATGGGCTTGGGAGAAATTCACTTATATGGGACATTGATCACATGAGAAGTCCTGAGGCTAAAAGGATTGCAGCGAGTCAATCCAGTCAAAAAAAAAACAAGGAACTGTTTTCCCTTTAAAATGATGACGTCATCTTGCTGGTGATGGAGCCTTGAATAGGTTGCGCGTGAGACTCCATTATCAGCAATATCTGGTATGAATGTGTGTGAATGTATGCATGTGACTGGACTGTGATGGACTGACGACTAAAAGTTTTAACTGACTTGATACTGAGACAAAAACGGTACCGACTTTAGGATTAGTAAATGTCCACAAACAATTCACCCAGCCTGTAAAAGAAGGGTGGATGTTTTGTCTTGCTTTGTTTTGTTTTTGCAGGAGCAGGAGGATAAGAGAGAGCAGAGGGGGAGAATGTAGCTTTACATGAGTGTGAACTGCAGACTTAACCCTTTGGTTGCTAATTTTGAGTTACTGATGTTTGCATTAAGAAAATTGTGTTTTACTAGCTGTGTTT
The DNA here is from genome assembly GCF_056152115.1 of Neolamprologus brichardi. Lineage (NCBI taxonomy): Eukaryota > Metazoa > Chordata > Actinopteri > Cichliformes > Cichlidae > Neolamprologus > Neolamprologus brichardi. Next base: position 1,859,018 of record NC_142121.1, on the reverse strand, counting down.
CGATTAATATATCACATTATATTGTTGGGAATGTTAAATGCTAAAGTGAAGAAAAGCTTTGATTTCACTCATGACTGAACAGGTTATTATTAACCATAGCAGGCCACTGTAAAAAAGCCAATTAATTTTGATAGAGAAAAAAGCAAAAAAAAAAAAACTCTATTGATGTCTATGAATAACAGGGGAATGATAGACTTGTCACATTCAAAATAGAGATATGTAATGACAAACCCTGGTCCAAGTCATTTAGGTTCTCCACTGAAATAGTCAATAATTTAGAAAAGTAGGATAGAACCAACAGGGGCATGTGCTGAGATGTGGTGCTGCACAAGAACAAGAGCAAAATAAAGAAAAATTATTGTGTTTAGCTTTGATAAATTCAAATTAAAATGTACCATTACACTCAGAGGATCAATATGAAATTCAATATATGCTAATTTTGTATGAAGTACATGACTGATAACTGTTCTGTCCTGAGCTTTTGTTCTTACAGCACCCACTTGACCACACCAACAGTTTCTCGCCATCAAAAGGGGGTACTTGCAAAGAATAGGGAGGAATATCATCAGAAGTGGGAAAGGTAAGCCCCGATGGGGGTGATAACATCACTAATTTCACGTATGGTCAAATTCTTAAAATTTGACCCCAAACATGAAAAATTCTTCAAACATTTAGAGACAGAGTGGAGTTCTAGATAAACATAATGCAGCAAACCACATAAGGATGGAGTGTTGGAATCAATAAGATGGTGAAATAACACGCAGGAAAAAATGTTGATCATGTTGATTATGTTTATTCCAGTGTGCAGGGATTGGCTAATCTGACCAGGAAATGTTATAAAATGGATTGTCGGAACAGTCAGCGTTAAAGTCACCTTTGACAGTCCAGACTAAGATGGCGTTGGACATCTTCAGGGTGGAAAAGGGTTGGTGTGACCAAGGTGTGGTTTGGCTTGTTGTATGTATATTACAAGATGATATGGCTCTGGATGGACCAGTTACCAGGGCATGGAAGGAGGACAGACTCATTAAATGAGGAGAAGGAATTTTCTGGGGTTGGAGATCCTCTGGGTGAGTGGTTGACTAAAAGCATGCAGAAAATAAAAGCTATCTTTTGTTATTGATTGGTAATAGACTGATAATTGGCCACATTTACAGCTGTATTGACTTGTTGTGGACGTAGTCTACTTCATGTTTAAACACTCTAATTAGCAGATTGAAAATAGTGACATTAAAGAAAGAATATGCAGCGCCACCCTGTCAAATGCCAGTGACGGTGGGGGGCTCAGTGATGAATCAGGTGAGCTGGATTCATGGCTGAATTAAAACATAGATGCCCCTGCTGTGGTCAGTAAGGGAAAAACAGGGGGAAATAAAATTGAAAAGAGGCATTTATAAATGTTTATGTGTGAAGTTTATAAACGGGATAAAAAGCAGGTGTTTTACTGTTATTTAAGCATCAGCATTATTGTTACATCAGAATCATATAACAAGCATTGCATTGAACATTTATTGAAGCTATTGACATTACATTAACATTTGTATTACAGTGATTGTTATAACCTCATGTTAATCTTCTATTTACAGGTGTCAGAATAATCATAGGATCTTTCATTGCAGGTGTAACCATGATCATCTTTATACATATTGCAGTTTGTTCCTCATTAAAGAGTTGTGCTCAAGTTAATAAGGGATAAGGGACAGTTGACTCGAGGAGATGAGTTGGAGTCAGTGCCTGTCCTCGAGAAGGAGAGAATGTTCCTTTGCTGTGTCAAAAGTAGCCAACAAGTTCATATTGAAGTGAAGTTCATATTAATACAGGTTTTGTTTGTAGACAATTGTGAAGACGCAGGCTCTGGGTGGAGCCAGGAGTTGAACAGATCTAACATGACAATTAAATTGAGTTCATTCCTTGGCACAAGATAACAAGACCGGAGCAACGACACTGGATAGGAGAAAGTCTGATACTTTCTAAGATATGAGGTCACTAACCTTTTCTTTTAATTTTCTAGCTCCGTTGAATTGACACATGGGAATGTGTCAAAAAAGGGGGGGAAGTTGAGTTTTAACATCAAACAAGGGTTATATGAACATTTTTATGACTTCATTTGTGTTTTAATAACTTAGGTATGGTAAAACTTAAGCTAATAATGACTCAAAAGGTTTACAGATTTTTTAGAGAACCCGTGAGAAGCATGAATCATTATTTCCATGTTTAAGCATTAATCATTGAAATGAACTGAATAGCGTTTAGAAGATAAAATGCCTGTGTTCACGAGAAGCTGAGTACCACACTGGAGAGGAAACCGTGGGACGGTAAGCGGAAGGAAACACATGATTTTTGTGAAAAGGGGGGGACACGTGTTAGAATTAAAAATGGCTAATTTGTTTTTGATGTCTTTTATTAGAATGAGTGGTTTTAATCATTTTCATACACACCTTGCAAATGTGCTTATAATGAGTTGGCACTCGGTCTTTTGAAGGTCATAAGCTTCGTTCGGCGATAGTCCGGACTGATAAAGTGTAGGAAATGCCAGTGCAGCGGGCTAAATTCAAACACGCTTACACACACATACACTTAATTAGGATAAGTCCTTGGGACATTATGTATATTCTAAACCAATTCTGAACCTCCAAAAGATCAGTAGATAACAACATTAGATTGTTAGAGCTAGGAAGAGAGGTGTTTTGGTTTTCTGTCTCTTACAGAGAAAGGAACAGACACCAGACGAGGTCACAGATATACGAGCATCCTTCGCAGCAGAGACAGACACTGTGACTGCTGAAACACCAACTGGGTTCAAGTGTCATGGCATCTTGGGCTCCAGCTAGTCACCTCAAAAGGATGGATCCCATAAACACAGCAATAACCATGAAGGGGTTGGCGGAAATCCAGGAACACCAGACCAACGACGTTCGAGAGGCTCTTGGTCAAAAAGGGGAACACAGCATATATAATTTCCTTTTTGTCTTCTTCTGTTTTACTGGCAGTTGGCAATAGACTCTGTGCACGAGAAAATGCTAACTTCCTGGTTTGAGACCGGATGTGGGGTTGTACATTTCTGGTAGCTTTACTTTGCGGTCAATGGCTACTGCGAAGATATTCTCCAAAATCATGTCCAAAACACGAAAACAGAAAGATGGCGTTAAGTTACAAAGAGCAGAAGGTGGGAACACTCACCACTGTTGTGTCATAAAAAATCTAATGATCAATTTTGACGTTAAAAGAGTTTAGATCGATCAGTTGTTTACATCACTCAACACAAGCAGAACTGCATTACAAAATCAGAAGACACATCGTCCACATTCAGAAGCACATCTCTGTATAATGACTGGTCTTATGATTTAAACAGGCAAATGTTCAGCATTCAAACTACAGGTGAAGAATAGTCAAACCAGATGTTTCCCCGTTATGTCGAGATCAGCTAGTCAAGGACACACCTACACAGCATGTTAACAAACCATGAAAAAAAGCCACACAAAAAATGAACGATTGCTGGTAAGGGTTTCTATACATTAGTATTTACAAAGGGTATGTTGTGACTTACCTTCAAAATTACAGTGGTCCCTCGCTATAACGTGGTTCACCTTTCACCTCGCTGCTAGCAGTGTGACTCTGAAGTGCAGTGCTGTATGTCCACGATGTCCACAAAACGTTTCACACCGTCAAAAAATAAAATTGGCAACTTGATTTCACCTATCGCTGGTTATTTTTAGAACATAACACCCGCGATAAACGAGGGACCGCTGTTTACAGATACTGAGAAATATAACATTTGAATCCCTTTTCTCTTTTGCTCTGAGGCGCCGGGGAAGAATATCGACAAGTCGATGAACATCATTTACAGATATATTGGGTAAATGCCCGAGACATCTATAGAAATGTAAATCGCCGCTTGATTCATTCATTTGCTTAACTTGTTTTGGACCGTAAACCAGGCGCGAATAGGACACCGGAAACAAAGCTCCCCACAGGAGTAGCATATGCTAACGTGCACATAGTCTATTCATTTAATTAGAGGAAGAAGTACTGTCCTCTATTGGAAGAGAATGTAATTGTTCTGTCCATTATTCACACCAGTCGCTTAGAGTACTAATCAGGTGAAACCAGATAATCTTCCACGGCATACCTGATCATTTCTCACGGCACAACTCTGTGGCACGGCACAGTGGTTGGGAAACACTGTCTTAGAGGACAAGAAGCAGAAGTCTGTATTTCTATTTCAGCTGCTGAGTTGGAGAGTGGAGGCAGAAAAATGCCCATCACCTTATTAAGAGGTGCCCAGCAGGTATAGTGTGTCATAAGTTGTGTGGATGAGGACCCTTATGCAAATTCACAGGCAGAAAGAATTCCTCAGTTTATCCAGGCTGTTTCCAGGCTGTACAAAAAGGAAAATGATGTAGCCAGTTAAGAGAAACTGCGAGCAGCATTCAGCTCAAGAGCACCACCAACCTCGAGACCATGAAACTGCAGTTGAGCTCACAAAGCAGAACCTGGTGGCTTCTTTGTGCACGTGTTTCGAGCAAACCCAAAAACAGTATATCAGCACAAACACCTCATACCATCTGTCAGCACGGCGGTGGAGGGTCACTGAGTTGATACTGAACTCTTCCATATATCAAATTATTCTAGATTCAAATGTGAGGCCATCTAACTAAACTGAGTGATCAACAGGATTATGAGCCCAAGCACAGCAGCAGATCTCCAAAAGAACAGCTTAAAAAAAGTGCCAATGAGTTGCAGCGGCCCAAAGTCCAGACCTCATCCTGTTCACTTGGCCGAACGTTGTCAGACTGAAGAAGTCACACACAGTTCTTAGTACTCAGTTACTGTGTCTCTAGCATGATGGTCTGTGGACCTTCAGCTGTCTCACGGGCACTTTCCTGCTCACTGTGTCAAATTTTCAGTTATTCCTCAGCCTTTTTAGTGTTAATGGTTCCTGCAATAAATGTAGTTTGCCTATAGCTAAAAAAAAAAAAAAAGCCCCAGAGTTTTCTTTACTGATGTCAGTTTTAAAGGATTACACGCTGCTACACTTGTGGATGAACTGTGTTCATATTATTGATGTCTGTCTTTGGAAAAAGAGACTGAAATCTCAGTAAAATTACATGTTCACATAAATAACATAACATTAATTTAATATATTAGAACATTTAGCTCAAGGCCTCGGAGAACAAAAGAACAGCCTCAAACAGGCACAATCATGACTGCAGGCTCGTAGTCTGGTTTTTCAGCGTGTACATTAGACACGTTTATTTCACAGACTACACACTGCTCAGGGAAATGAGCCTGATGCTCTTCTGCTTTTTCACGAAAATCAGATGAATTAGCAGTTATCACTTCCTGTCGGTGATGTAGCAGAGACCGACAATCATCACTAATTACAACAGAAGCTTAGGAAACTAGGAGGCACGCAACTACTTTATTCCAATAAAGTTGGGATGCTGCGTAAAAACTAAATAGCAAGAGTGAAATGATTTCCAAATCTCCTAAACCCGATTTAGATTCACAGCAGCTGCTGGACTTTGTCCCAATCTGATATCAGCTGCTCAGCAGTCCTGGGTGTTCGTTCATGTATTTTTGTTTCATGATGCTCCAGATGTTTTCAGTTGATGAAACGTCTGGATAGTTTAGCATCCACAGTCTTTTACCAAAAGCCATGCTGTAGTCATAGCTACAGTTTAGCATCACCCCTGAAAAAGATCTGAGATGTCTGAGTTGGTGCATATGTTGCTCTAAAACCTGTAAATAAGTTTCAGTATTGATTGATTTCCAGATTCCACAGCCTCTGATGCACTCCATACTATCAGAGATTCAGGTGTTTGAGTTGATTGCTGATAACAAGCCAAATGGTCCCTCTCCACTTTATCCCAGAGAAGACAGGCGTGTTTCTAGATCATGCTCACATGTGGCTTCTTCTTTGCATTGAGCCTTAAATATGAATCTTTGGATGATACAGTTTCCTGTTCAAAGTCACTTAAATGACTTATCTTCTTTTTTAGCTCATAGAGGAGAAGAGTTTTTAGTCACCTGCTGTCATGTAAGCAGAGCCTCAGAGAGCTGTGAGCATGACTGCAGGCTCGTACTGTGGGTTTCCTGCCTGCTCACTGAACACGTATTTTCACAGGTCACACACGAATCTGAGAAACGAGCCTGAAGCTCTTCTGCTTTCTCTTCTTGCAGTGAAGGTTTTTTGTCCTCACAGTGAATATAAAAGAGAACGAAGAGCAGAGACCTCAGAGGATCACACGTCTGTCTACTGTAAGTACACCGACGCTGCATCACTTTATGTTTTTGTCTTGATTACTGTGGTGGAGAAAATTTAAATAACTTAAAGTAACAGGTGCAGTTACAGCAGGGACTGTTTCCTATTACTTAACAATTAAGAAAGTGCAACAAAATCTAAAAGTCACACTGAATCTAAATGTCATGTTTCAGAGTTTTAGATTCATCATTTTCTTTTTATTAGAATTGTCACGGTCCTGGGTTTTTGGTCCAGGGTTTTGAGTTTTGGACTGTTGCTTCAGAACTCTAGTTATCTGTTATTCATATCGTAGTTTGTAGTAACTTTGTTTTGGACTGATTGAACTAGCAGCAGTGAGAACATCGGACTCACATTTGACCAAGCAATGAGTTATTTGACACCCTAAAACAAACATGTTGTGTTTGTTTGTTGATATTTTGCTGATATTTTCTAAAATCTATAAGCTGATTAATAGTTCAGACTGACCAAGTTTTATCTTAGTCAGGCTTGTGGGCAGTTCTCTTTATACTCAGTAGATGGTATTTTTATACAGTTTGTATCAATACAGAAAGCAGGGGAACCGTTCCCATCAGAAACATCCCTTATCCCCAACAGCATCATCATCAAAACATAGTAAATTAAAGGAATCAATCCAAATCACAAGAAGATAAAAAGGCAGGTCAAATTATTCTGAGGTCACAATGACAACAATGCACAGATGGGAGTGAAAAGTCCTTCTGGGAACCTAAACAATCGACAGTTTCAGTAAAGACCAAATTCACAGATCAGCTGGTAAAAAAACCAAACAGACAGGATAGCTCTGGATCATATTCAAACCTTCTTAAAGAGACATGTCTGTCTCTTTAATGGCTGCATTTTCACACAAATTTCTATTTGTTTCGTAACAGACACTGACTGATACTACAGAGCAAAAATAAACAAAAATAAACTTCTCCCAGTAAATAGAATACTTTCAGTACTGTTTCTCCTCAGTGTGAGCAGTCCAAGCAGTTTCTTTCTAATTCACACACACATTCATTCAGTGCTTCTACTTAACTTTCACATACTCACACAGGTACCATCCATCCTTCTATTTTCTTTTGCTTATCCAATTCAGGGTTGCTGGGGGGCTGGAGTCGACCCCAGCTGCCATAAAGCGAGAGATGGGCTAGAACCTGGACAGGTCGCCAGTCTGTCGCAGGGCTCACACAGATCATACAAAATAAGGATTAAGCATAATTTGCATTAAACTGTGCGCATACTAAAGACCATACTAAAAATGTTTGATTCATCTAAATACTGGAAATGGAAAGTCCAACAAATACAAATATCATAAAGCTGATAAAATACCCGTGTCCACACCTGTCAGTGACAATGAGCCTCTTTATTAAATACCAACAGTAGCTTTTAAAAAGCAACAACAACAACATTTGTTGCTGCAGACAATTAGCAAATCTGTCCCATAGTGTGGACTAAATATAAAACCAAGCCTGATGAATATCACTTAGCAACGATTTTCACAGATGTTTAACCTCACAACCTTTGTTCTTACTCTCAGGTGGCAATTTTATGAAGCTGTTTCAGCACGACTGAGGACATAAATTCATTTTAATAGTAAGTAACTATATGGAGTAAACTTGTAATAACAACTGTGAAATCTCATAGCAACCACTGGTCACTAGAGAAACAATGTTTATTCCCCAACCAGTAAAAGAGTGTTTGCTGCAGGTTGTTGCAACAAGAGTACTGCACAAAAAACATCCCTGCAATTGCTTTGGTCACCAGCAGATTACCACAGTTGCTCTTAGTTTTCATATAAGACATCAGCTGTTTTGGTAGTGAAATTGTTTAAATGTATTTGCAACCAATTTCAACTGGTAACTGCCATTTTCAATGAGTCAGGAAATACACATTTTTCCCTACCAAAATAAACTACACTGTTTTTTTGTTTTTGTTTTTAACGGGAAATGCGTAAACTAAGAAAACCCTAAATGGTCAAAAGTGATGTGGTTTCTAGTTTGGTCGTCCTTAAGGACAAACAACAAAAAACATAAAAAGCAACAGATGTTATGGTCCTGAGTCTGGTGACTCAGTGCTGTTGATTATTAATATTCTTTGATTCAGTTAGTTTCTCATTATATCTTCTGATGTCTAGTTCTCTGCTTTCTAGTTCTCTGCTTTTGCCTCTATGCCTCCCCTGTGTTACACATCCCTCATCTAGTTTCTTGTCTAGCGTCTCCTTGTCAAGTCCACATCTCTGTGCCTGTCTCCTGTTTCCTGTTTTATTTTGACAGTCTTATGTCCTTTCTTAATGTTTTCAGTTTTGCTTCCTTTTCATCTCATAATGTCACATTAGTCCCAGCTGTGTTTCCCATTCCCTCATTACTCCCTGGTGTAATTAAGCCCAGTGTTTCCCTATGTCCGTTGTCACGTCGTACCCTCTCAGTGCTGTGTGTTTCTGCCGTGCTCTTGGTTCACATTGTTGCTTCTTGTCAGTTCCTAGTTTCTAGCTTCTGTGTTTCTATTTTTCTAGTTTCCTGAGTTCTTAGTTTTCTAGCTTCTAGTTGTGTTTTGTTCCTTGTATTTAGTGTTCAAGTTTATGCAGTGCAATAAAAGCTGCCTCCTTTCATTCATCCCTCCGTGTCCTGAGTCCTGCATTTGGGTCCTACATCCTGCCTGCCACAAAGTGTCACATGACAACAGTAAAGTGAGAACAGAAAACTGACAAACTGTTTCTGATTACTTCCAGTTCACACTGAGCCATGGACTCTAAATCTGGTGATACAATGAAGATGGCAGCACTTGGCCGGCCTTTTGGCCTGGGGATGCTGTATGACTGCCGAAGCGATAAACTTGTCCCTGGTAAGATTTAACCTGTCACATCTGAAGTTTCAGTATTTGAAGCTATTTTAAATTCTTTTGCTTTTGTAATCGATTTAGGTAGCACAGTGGTTAGCACTGTTAGCTTACAGCAAGAAGGTCCTAAATTTGAATCCATGAGGTTAGGTGAACTGATTATTCTAAATTGCCAATGGGTGTGAATAGTTGTATGTCTCTCTGTGTTAGCCCTGCGACAGACTGGCGACCTTTCCAGGGTGAACCCCACCTCTTACCCTATGACAGCCATTACTCCAGCTGTCCATCATGTATCACATACATGATATCAAATAATTCACTGTCCAATTGATCTGAAGGGAGACTCTGTCCACAGTGACCAAAACAGTTTTTATAGTAGGCATTAAACATGATTTTAACACAAGAAAGTTGGACGTGTGTGTGTGTACATATGTGTGTGTGTGTGTGTGTGTGTGTGTGTGTGTGTATATATATATATATATATATATATACACACACACACAAAGGCACTCATTAATAAATAGCTGGAAAAGAAACATGTGTAGTTGTAGCAGTAACCAGTGTGTTAAGTGGATGCGTTGTACAGGGAGCCACAGGCAGGAAAGATTTCCTGTGTCGTTCAGTGGTGCTTTTCGGTAATCTCAGACTCTCACTGAACGTGTTCCTGTGACTGACCAGCATGTCATGGAGTGGGTGGGAGGTGTTATCCAACATTGTCTTTATCTTGGACAACATCCGCCTCTCCGACACCACCTTGAGGGAGTCCAGCTCCATCCCCACAACATTACTGGCCTTACGGATTAGTTTATTGAGTCTATTGGCATCTGCTACCCTCAGCCTGCTCCCCCAGCATGCAACAGCATAGAGGATCGCACTGGCCACAACAGACTTATAGAAAATCCTGAGCATTTTCTGGCAGATGTTGAAGGACCTCAGTCGCCTCAAAAAATAGAGACGACTCTGGCCCTTCCTGTAAAGTGCTGTGGTGTTTTTAGCCCAGTCCAGTTTATTGTCAATGTGTACTCCAAGGTATTTATAGTCCTAATTGAGCATTGCGTGGCACATCCGACATACTGTTTTACTTTAGTCCATGACGCGCTTACCTTCAGGGTCATACGTCACATGAAAACCAAAATAGTTCCAAATGCCAGATCTGAATGAGGGCGGGGGAGGTTCCATTTGCCATGTTGCAAGGAGAGCTTAACTTCTGTCTCGCTAGCTTGCCCTGCGCTCAGTGAATCTGCGTTCGACTACTCTATATATAAACACATATACATATATATTAGGGATGCAACGATACTCATATCGATATTGAACCGTTCGATACAGTGCTTTCGGTTCGGTACGCATATGTATCGAACAATACAAAATGTTTAATTTATTTTATCAACTTTCCTTCTGACGATGCTGTCTGTGTTGAGCGCTCAGTGGATCTGCCCTCGACAGTGCAGCCTAGGAGGTGAGCTGGCTTCATGATGAATGCACAGATGTGGTGCAGAATGTGCCGTGAAAATTTAATAAATGACAAATTAAAAAGGCATGAACATTTTTTTTGTATCGAAAAAAATATCGAACCGTGAATTTTGTGTATCGTTGCACCCCTAATATATATATACATATATACATATACAGACAGACAGACAGACAGACAGATAGATGTGTGTGTGTGTGTGTGTGTGTGTGTGTGTGTGTGTGTACACGTATGTAGACGCCAGGTCAAGAGGGAGATATCATTAGCCCCACCCGAGATTGGGTACCAAAGATAGGGTATCGCCCCAAGGTTCCAAGTTAAACATTGGCGTCCCATTACAAAAACCAAATCAAGTCTTTTGATATTATTACTATCATTGCCTAAAATGTGTATTATGAGTTGAGTGTTGACTGAGATGCAGAGCCTGAACTCCAGAGTTTCTCCAGTCTCCAAAGTTTCATTTACTATTTTTGTGATCATCACAAAAAAGACAAAAAAACAAAGTAATTTTTTAAAAAAGAAATTAATAAATAATAAATAAATTTATTTTAGAGCGTGATTTAATTGATGGAGTCCTGGTATTAATGTTTTTGCTTCTTGTTTTGCAGGAATGACTCTGTGGGATCGTGATGAGCTGATGAAAGATATAGCAGAAAGATCAAAGCCCTCTAATGAGTTTGAAATTGTTGCATCTGAATCAATTTCTGGCAAATCTTCAGCTCTAAATGTTGAAGCTTCACTGAAGGCAAGTTTCTTAGGTGGGCTGGTTCAGGTTGATGGATCTGCCAAATATCTGAATGATAGTAAATCTTCCAGAAATCAGGCCAGAGTAACACTGAAGTACAAGGCAACCACAAAGATCCAGGAGCTGTCCATGAATCATCTTGGAAGAGGAAACGTGAAGCATCCATATGTTTTTGATCAAGGCTTAGCAACACATGTAGTCACAGCTATTCTTTATGGAGCACAAGCTTTCTTTGTGTTTGACCGAGAAGTTTCTGAACACGAAGATCATCAAGATGTTCAGGGCAACTTGAAGGTGACCATCAAGAAGATTCCCTTACTTTCTGTAGAAGGTGAAGGTTCCCTGAAGATGGAAGAGAAGGACAAAGCCAGTCTTGATAAATTCTCCTGCAGGTTTTATGGAGACTTCTGTCTTCCACAACCACCAACAACCTTTCAAGGTGCAGTAGAAGTCTACCAAAGCCTGCCAGGATTACTAGGAGCTCAAGGAAAAAATGCTGTACCAGTGAAGGTCTGGCTGCTGCCACTGACAGCTTTAGATTCTTCTGCTGCTAAACTCGTCCGTCAGATCAGTATAGGATTAGTTCAAGAAGCACAGAGAGTCCTGGAGGACTTCAGTGAGCTGGAAATGAGGTACAATGATGTACTGAGAACCAGCACTGCACAGCAGTTCCCACAGATTGGTAAAAAAATTAAAAGTTTTAAAGAAATGTGCTCTGAGTTCAAACTGGAATTCCAACAAACTTTGGGCAAGAAGCTTCCATCAATCCGAGGAGGAGGAGAAGAGGAAGCTGAGCTTGCAGAGATCCTGAAGAAGAGACATTCTTCACCTTTCAACAGCAAAAACCTGAATGAGTGGATGGACTGTAAAGAGAGAGAAATCTACACTTTAATGTCTTTTACCAGCAGGATGAAAAACACCAAAATCATCTCATCTCAAAATGATCTGTACAAGGAAAGTCTGAGTGCAGAGCATGTTGTGTGTTTTGTTTTCACCTCTCTGGGAAAGGATGAACCGTACCTCTCAGCTTTATCACAATACTTAAGAGGAAAAACCAGCTCAGACATTCAAGATCCTCACACTCATGATGTAGAGAAGGAACAATGGTACGCCTCAAAAGAAGTAACAGATGAAATGAGGAAGAAAGCAAAACTCTTCAGTGATTTTGCAGAGGCCAACAAGGAGAACAAGAACATTAAGTTCCTGACAGTGGGGTTAACTAATGAGACCCAGGAAGGTTCCAGCATCTACCTTTATGAAGGTGGATTTGCTGTCAGTGAGAACTTTGAGCCTCCTTCAAAGCCTGAAACTGTGACAGCAGCTGACATAAACCACAACAGTGTGACACTGAAGATTTCTCCACCCAGATTTGGAGCAGAGAACATCACCTCCTACTCTGTTGAGCACTGTGTCAGTGGAGAGGATGGATGGCAGCAGAAGACAGAAGCAAAGGCTGAAGAAGTCACAGTGAGAGATCTGAAGCCAAACACAGAGTATGTGTTCAGATGCAGAGCAGTGACCTCAGCAGGTGTCGGGCCGGATAATCAAGTTTCTATTAAAACAACTTCAAGTGGCAGAAACAAAGAAACATGTTTGGCAGAAAAACTGAGAGATAAAAGTGAAAAGATCAAATCTGATTCCCCCACAGTTTACAAACTGCCTCTGACAGAAGAACACATGAACATATATGGATGCAAGAAGTTTAACCTTGGAGAAGAAACTGAGGGGCAGAATCGTACAATAATACTTTTTGGAGCGACAGGATCAGGAAAGTCCACTCTGATCGATGGGATGATCAACTACATTGTTGGTGTCGAGTGGGAGGACAGTTTCAGGTTTAAATTCATTAATGAGGATCAGTCAACATCACGACCTCACAGTCAGACCTCTGAAGTCACTGTTTACAAAATCAACCACCAGGATGGATTTAAAATCCCGTTCTCTCTGACCATTATTGACACTCCAGGCTTTGGAGATACAAGAGGCATAGAAAGAGACAGAGAGATCACAGAGCAGCTACGTAATCTCTTCTCTGATCAGGGTGGTGTCACTGAAATCGATGCTGTGTGTTTTGTAGCACCAGCTGCTCAAGTGAGATCCACAACACAGAAATATGTGTTTGATTCAGTGCTCTCAATCTTTGGCAAAGATGTGGCAGAAAACATCAGCATTGTGGTGACATTTGCAGACAGTCAGCGACCTCCAGTTCTAGAGGCGATCAATGCTGCAGGAGTCCCATGTCCTAAAACAAAAGACGGGCTGCCGGTTCACTTCAAGTTCAATAACTCAGCGCTGTTTGCAAACGACAAAGGAGACAGAATGAGTGATGATGATGAAGAAGGAGGTTTTGATCAGATGTTTTGGAAAATGGGGACAAAAAGTATGAAGAAGTTTTTTGCTGCTCTGAATAAAATAGAAACCAAAAGCTTGACACTGACAAAGGAAGTCCTCAGAGAAAGAAAGCAGCTCGAGATTTCAGTTGAGAATCTGCAGGAGCAGGTGAAACTTGGGTTAGCCAAGCTTGAGGAGATAAAAGAGACGAGTGATAAACTTAACATATATGGAGCAGAGAGGAGGCGATACCTGGGAATGGAGAAGATGATTGCTGAAAAACTGGAGGCTGAATATGAAACGTTACAGGTTGAAGTGATGAAACTGATGGAGAAATCTTCTAAGTGTCTGAACAGACTCAAAGAGACATCACTGAAGACAAACCCTCTGTATATTCCAGAGTACATCGACATGCTTATTGAAGGAGAGAAATCTGAAGTCAAACCAGGCTGGAAGAGACGAGTTGAGTCTCTGATGTCCATGAAGGAAAAAGCAGAGCTCATGGCTAAAATAGAGGAAGGAGAGAAACTCCTTCACTGAACATTCATGTGATCACAAAGTAGAACGAGAAAAAGATCAAGATCAGTTTGAACTCAGTCGACAAAGACAAATAACACATAAAAAATCTCATATTTACTGTTTGCTGCCTGATAAGATCTCATTTTAAAATTGATTTATCTTTAACATAGAAGTGTGATTATTGGAGTGGACTTTACAATGTTCAACCTTTTACTTTTTGTTTTCAGCATATTTTATGTTTTTTATGTCATATATAGTTTAATGTGTTGATTTTTATGCTTTTATTTAAAAAGTGTAATTTTACTTTTTGTTTACTTTCCTGTAATTTTTCTGGATTTTTCTGTAATTTAGTTGCTTCATAAAACACAGTAAATGTTTATCAGCTATCAAACGTAGTTTTACTAACTCACAGGTGTCATTTACACATTCACAGCTTCATTTTCATTTACTTCCTGTCCATTCGTTTTTAAATTTACACTCAGTAACTTAACACAGTGCTTGTAGTTCGGCCAGCAGCCCAGCAGAGGGCGCTCCCTTCCAGCAAAGTCCTCAGTAATGTCTGACAGTGAGGCAGCATGAAGAACTTCAGCCGTCTGAAACCAGCTCGAATGTTTCCAGTAAAGCTGTGCTCCTTTAGTCTCTGTGCATTTACTACATTACACATTATTTTATTAGAATCATTGAATCTGGCAGTTCTGAGCTCTGTATTCTAGTGATGGGATTTCCGTCTCTTTTTAGAGAACCGGCTCTTTCGGCTCCGAACCGGCTCTTCAGGTTGTTTTGTTGCTTTAATTTATTTATTATTAACAATAATATAAAATTATGCACAAAAAGAATTACTAATGTAAAAAAAAAGTGGTTTTATTTATATATGTTTATATATAAATATATGCGGTGGCATGTACAAACTCCAAAACACATTTCTAGCGTTAACTGAACTTCCAAAACAGCTACCTAGATCACTTAAATTACACAATTGAAAGCATGTGTGTATTGTTTGTGTATACACAAGCACTCATATATATTCAAATAATAATAATTTTTAAAAAAAAACGTTCATTTAGCTGTTACTACCACACACCAAATCCGGTCGTTGGTACTTGCTGGCTTGTGTAGCCACGGGGTAACAAAAGCTCAACACTGCCCCCTAGCATCCTGGAGCACTTCTGTTGTGTTTTTTACGTGTTTTGGAGTTTGCACGTGCTTTGGAGTTTGTATGTGCTTTGTCTCTAGGGGCCACCGTAAATATACTTTTATTTATTCACTCCACATAAAATGTAATAAATAAATAATATAATACAAAAACCAACTATTCACATTTTAACTTTTAACTATTTAAATTTTCAGCTTTGATAATTATAATTTGATCAACTGGTCCTGAATCCAATTGATACCCTCTTCTCAATGAGAAGCCTGAGGTCGGGGGAGCCCGACTATCCTGGAGGGACATTCCCTGCCACATACATGATGAACAGGTGGAGGAACTGGAGGGTCATGTGCCTGGCGGGACGGTCGATTTAGGACAGGAGGAGTATCTACCTTTTTGGAACCATGATAACAGGGTTCTTGCTGATCTTAGCTGGCTTGGACTTGTGTGATGGACCGAGTTGAAAACAGGAGGAGTCACAGAAATTATTTGAAAAATAGGGTTGCCATTTAACCCTCTCAAGGCAGGCGTTGCAGATTTGCAACAAGTAAAAACTAACAACCTGATTACCCCACATACATATTTTATGAGTTTCTTTTACTCAGAAGTACCACTGCAGGTATTCTTTTGTGCATTTGCAACAAAAACTTAATTTGTGCCTGAGAGGGTTAACCCTTTAAGACCTACCATAGAACCAAGTCCGCCAGAGCTTATATTATATTTTTACATGCTGTGGAGCCATTTTTGGGAGCATTTCAAGTTGCTATACATCAATACAACCATTACAGCCTAAATTTTAATAATATGCATGCATTAAGTGCATAGTTATTACATAAATTGCAAAAAAGTGCAATAAACTACAAAAAAATTGAAAATCGTTTTTGTTTTTTTAACATATATTTCTAGTTAGAGAAATTTAAGAGGCTTATCCCTCAAAACTGTAAATACAAAAAAGTTGCACAAAATAGTTTCCCACTACAGGAAATTAATTTTGAGTGTCTTCATAGTTTTATTTTTGAAATACACCATTTTTTATATACTGCAGGAAAAACAAAAATAAATATTATAATGCAAATTTGCAAAAAAGCAGCATATGCATCAAAATAAACTATTTCCAGCAGTGCAATATGAGTCCTAAGCATCCCAGAAATGACACAGAAAGTCATAAAGTCAAACATAACTTTTAAAAACACCAGTATAGGCTCATGAGGCCTTGATGGTAAAAAACTACATTTCCGCAAAATGACGTCACTTCCGGTTTCGGGCAGGTCATGGAGGACATGCGATAGTTCGTGCTGATGGACGTAGGAAGTGTTACAAACAGCTGATCGGATCAGCAAAGCGTGTTTCTGGAATATTATGTTTTTGTTGCTGCAAGTGCTTTTTATGCAGTTTTTGCAAAGCTATATGTGGAAGGAAACCGTGACCTAGGACAAGCAGATGGCATAAGATGTAAGTACAACTCCTCCGGTTTCATATGCAAAAAAAATTATTGCGCTAGCTCACGTGGTTGCAGTGCTACCGGGATTTAAAAATAGTTACGCAAAACAGAGCGTGCCCGCTCTGACCGGTTTTAAAGGGTTAAACCAAAAATTATATTTACAAAAGTAATAAATGTTGAGCTCATAAAATAGGTAAAAGAAACAAAACTCAACTCATGTAAAACCGCAACTTAACAAACCAACTGACTGCCCAAACAAACATAACTGACCTAAACATCTAATGGCTGATCAGACCACTATGACACATGAGGGGTAACTAAACAAAACACAACTGTAAACAAAAAACAATGCAGTACAGTCTGGTTTGATAATAAACTAAACACCAAAGAAGAAAATCAAAAACATTAAACCCTAAACTCAAATATTTAATTAAGGGCAACTACTTTGTTTTTACATTAAAGAAAACACACATTCCCCCCCCTTCAGCAGGAAGTGGTGGTGCAGTCCAATTATCCCTGTTGCATTTAATGCTTTCAAACCCTGGCCACCACATTTTGTCTGGCAACGACTTCAGAGTGTGGCCATGGGTTTGTCCATCACAACCACCTTTCTGATGATCACCATCATCCCATGAGGCAAGCATGGAGCTCCAGACCGAGAGCGACTGATGGTCGTTTGATATTTCTTCCATTTCTAAAGAATCACACAACACACACAACAGTTGTCACCTTCTCACCGAGCTTCCTGCTGATGTCTAGAAGAACATTCCTGGCTCCTTCAGGTCTACGGTCTTATCTGACATCCTCTGACAGATTTATGGTCAGATTTATAGATGTGAAACTGTGAGTGTTAAAAAAACATTTCCTGAAGATGAAAGTTGAATTTCAATATGTTTTTTTCTCTTTGTGCACCAATCTGTTCAGTAATGTTTAATTAATGTGCTTGTTAATATTACTTGAATGTTGTCTGTCATGATCAGTAGCAGCAGCTGCAGTGTGTTGGTGCCACAAGGGGGCAGCAGAGTTTAAAGCCGCAGATATCAGACCGTTTGCAGTTGGAGTTGTTTCCTCTCAGAGACCAAGAGGCAGACGACAGAACAACTTCAGAGGATCGACGACCTCTGCTGTGAGTACACTGTGTGTCATCATAATGAATGCTAAATGATCCAGGTAGATCAGTTAAAGAGGCATTTCAGTCAGACAGACTGTCTGTCTTCATTCAGGGAGGGAAACACTTTCCCTTCATTCCCTTTCACTTTCATTCCGTCAGTGTTTTAAAGCTAACCAGCAAGTGAAACTGAAAGTGAGTGCTGCCATTAATCAGCTCAGATAAAACAGGACGACCACACAGTAATGGAGTTTATTTATTTAATCCCAAATGTGGGATGACTGTGTCACTAATGTGTGAGTGTCGATGATAGTCTGTGGAAAACAAAAAGCAAAAAGAAACCAAAACAAACAAACTCCCACCTACTGGGGAGGAGAGAGAGAGTATGTTACAGGGTGTGGTCCAACAGTCAGATTTCCTCAGGAAAGACGATAGCTGAGTGGTCAGAGCGCGCTTTGAATAGTCCAAAAATGACCTCTTACCTCCTTCTCCTTAACATTTTTTCTTCATCACAGTGGGAAACATTACAAGGTCAAGGAAAGGTATTAAGGAGGATTTTTAAGGACTTAAAAACAAGAAGAAACTACACTCTTAGAAAGGATGTGTTAAAAAATGACACAAAAAATGTGTTGTTACACTATTAACACATTTTGTGTGAATTTTGGTAATGGTAAATGGACTGGTTCTTATATAGCGCTTTTCTACTCTGTCCGAGCACTCAAAGCGCTTTATACAGCTAATTCATTCACCCAATCACACCCATTCACACAAGCACTTCTAAGCTTAAGTGCTAAGTATCTAACATTCATACACATTCACACTCCGATGGATGCATCGGAGAGCAACATGGGGTTAGTATCTTGCCCAAGGATATTTGGCATGCAGACTGGAGCAGCCTGGGATTGAACCACCGACCTTCTGGCTAGTGGCTGATCCGCTCTGCCACCTGAGCTACAGCCACCCAAATTTTAACATAACATGTGTAAGAAAGTGTGTAAAAAATGTGTAAAACGCTTAACACACTTGATGTGTTGCACAGTTTAACACATTTTGTGTGTTATTTTCAGAATCTAACAACAGGACCTAAAATTAGCAGCTCAGTAATTTGATGCTAGCCCTGTGTTTAGTGAAATAAATTGTAGATTAACAATGTATTATAACTATATTAACTGAATAAATAAAATGTTTAGTTATTGTTTGTTTTCCATAATCCTTTCCTCATTACTTTCAACAAATAAAACATTTTATAATGTAATGTGGACCAAGTTGTGTATGGTGTACTAAAATTCTGAAAGAGGATTAATTTTTTATTTCTCAATATGTGTGGCATACCAATTAATGGCTATGGCTATACTATAAGCATAAGTATCCACAAAGAACAGGCTTAATTTTGACCGTAACATGTGAATACAATTGAAGCAAAAGTAGGAAATTAAATGAGTAAGAATACACATGCTGAAAATTGAAACAAAATCTGCCCAGCAACATGACATACCAGCGGCGGGAAGGGGGCGCTATCTTTCGCGCCACTGAGACAAAGGAGGCAAAGATGGACGTTACGTCGCCTAGTATGTTGTCAGACCTTACAGTAAGTATCATTTACCAGTTTATCTTAATGTACTGAAAATATGCCGGGTTTCTGGAAGAATGTGAATTTATATAAAATATAGGAGTTATGTAGGAGTTTTGAGTTTAAGTTAATTACTGCTTAACTATACCTAGCTAACCTTAATGTAACAGTCTTGCTAACATATCCTACTCTTAATTTTATTATTAGTTCTTGGCTTTCGTGCCATACTTCATTAGAGTTAATGTGTTTTGGTAGTATTTTTATGTATTACTTTATTCATGTATTTATCTATTTACTTTATTTATGTATTAGAGTATTCAGAAATTGCTCTTAGAACCAGTGTGGTAGTTGGCTAGCGGCTCTGACAGGCATTTTGTTGTCTATGAGCAACGCCAGAGTCAGCACCTAACCGTAGCAGTGTTGTGTAAAATGACAATATTGTCGTTAGCTCTGAATAGAGCAAATGTAGTTATCACCGCGACCATTCGTTTACTAGCACAGAATAGGAATAAAGACTGAGTAACTTTAACATGAAATATACCTCATATTGACAGAGATAATTATTTTTTCAAGCAGTTAAAGCAGTTTTTGCATCTAGTATGATTAACTAAAGTATGTGCACATTCTTTTTTAAGGCTTATTGCTGGAAACATGCTCTGATATAGTTTCTTTTTTATGCAGAACTTGTGAGGAAGTAATAGTCAATGTTATTAAAAAAACAAACAACAGCAACTTGACCATGCAAACTATCTTACTTATTTAGTCATGTGTTTCATTTTTTCAGCACACATATGGCAACTTAGAATCTGTCAAAGTCCTTGTAACCACTTTTATAGATGAGAAAGAAATTTGTAAAAGAAAAAATTCTTATTGTCAGCAGTGCCACAGACATCATAGGTCAAAGCCAAGCTCAGCACATGGGCTGTGTGCTTGATAGGTTGCTAAAGTATAACACTGATTTCATGGAATATATTGATGTTGACAGTGAGGTAGACATTAAGGACTTTGATAGATTCCATATCGTCCTGTCAGCCGGAGGGCCACCGATGGAAACCTCTCTTGGGGAGATTAGACAAAATCAGGTACACTTTGCATTTCTCCAGTTTCCTAAGTCATAAAATGTGTTTTAACAGTTTAGTCAGGATCAGTTATTAGTCAGGATCAGATTTATTCACCCAGTAGCAACTAGAAGATAAAATCAATTTATTTATTATTCAGAATTTCTTTTAGTCATTGCGTTATAATCACGGTAATTAAGGTAATTCTGCTGCAGCTTTTTGAGTAAACTCGTGCTTCTATGCTCTGTGGAAATTTGCTGTCATAACTTTGAAGATTATTGCAGAGAGGTAAAGTGTCTGGTGTTGCCTTTACACAGTCTACCATTACCACAGAAGAACAAAGTCAACCCCTGAAGTCACTCAGGAAAGCCCCACAGATTCTTAAGGAGTATGAAACCTGTTGGTGCCATCGAGGAAGCTCCTTGTGAAGACTTGCATTGGGGATTAGGTGGAGAGTTGTGGTTAGTAAGTATAGCACTTTACTGTACTTTGTTAAAATTTTGCAATGAATGTTTTCCTTTAAAAATGTTGAAGTGCACGGAAGTAAAAAAGTTTACCTTTGTTTTCCAGTTACCCTCTTAGTGCAGAGAAGCTAACTGTAGCAAAAAGCATCATCACCACTTTTCCATCCCTGAGTGGCAGGAGAGGGGGAAGGATTTGTAAGTAAATTTAGCATTTTAATAATGTAAATTCCACTACATACTGTAAATTGCACTTGTTCCCACTTACTGTGTATCGTTTAACCTTTATCTAATTATTTATTAGAGCTTTTTTTCTCACTTAAAATTGCTCAGCTGTTACCCATATACCTCTGTCCTTTCTAACTAAGGAGCATTATTATGATCCAGTCTCTCATTGTGGATTCCTAGAGACTAAACTGCGCAACCTTAGACGGAATCTCGACCAGGGGCAGAGACGTTATAAGAAGCGAAAAGTAACAGATGACTGTGGTGAAGACAAGAAGCTCAGGCGAGAGGATGGGAATACCAGCAGCACAGATGAGTGGGTCACCCAAGTTATTGCGGCCCTCAGCTGAGAACCTTCCAATTATCATGTCAGGCATGGAGGAAACATACACCAGTCTCAGAGCCTGGAATATTCGGAGAGTACCCACGGTTGTTGGACATGCCAAGTCTGGTAAGTTGCTTGGTTCCTTGGTAATGGTTTATGTACTCCTTCTCCACTCAGTTGTGTTTTGCATACAAAGTATGTAACAGGAGTCGATACATTTGGAGGTATGTTTATGAGCTCCTAGTGAATATTTTGAAAGTTTTATAACTTCAGAGTTGGATCATTACTCACTGGGCACTGATTACAATGAGCATCACTTTTCACATGGTCCAAAATCTTAGTCGTACCACCAAATGACTATCTAATAGTAGGGACATCAAATGACAATGCAGAAAGTGCTGCTCGTGGAAGTGAAAACCCTACAAAAAATCACCTAAATCTGTATGAAACTCTGCTTTCAGCAGCACAATTTTCAGCAAAAAAGCTCTACAGGACAAACCGCAGACAGACAAAATAAGAAATTGTCTGCTAGAAAGTTGAACATCAGCTAAAAAGTCCTAATTTTTTCTCAGGGTCTGATGGGACCCAAATCATAGCTAAAATTAAGGAATAATGGACTTGTATTCAAATACCACTCCAAGTAAATTGTTATGTTTCACTGTGTAGGTAAGCTTGATGTGGAATGGGTAACAGAAATGTGATACTGTAAAGTTTGATTTTAGCCATACAGCTACCAAATGGACAGAATGTACTTTTGATTTAATGTATTTAATGCTTCATTTTAAACTTAAACACCTTTTTTCTTTCCATAAGCTGGACTTGGAGTTTGGCAATCTTAAAGGAGGAAAGGTGGACCTATTTTTGCAAAAATGGGAAGCCAGTATCATTCCGAAGCTCAAATCAGTAGCTGCCCTGGAAACAAGAACCCCCCCCCGCCCCGCCGTGTGTTAACACACCTACTCCCACCAGTTGGTGCCAGTCGTTGCAGCCTTAAATCAGCTATAACGCACTTGGTTGATTTTGCACTGCTATGTATTCAGTACAGTTCTCATGGTATTTACCTGAGGAAAGCATTTGTCAACACCTCACTGAATACTTCTCTAAAAATCTATCTTTATCTTCCCCATCTCCAAGCCTGGAACAAGTATTGCATCGCTTTGCAGTGATCCTGAAGCATCATCCACAACACACCAACCCCAGCTGATATGTATCGGTGATCTAAAGAGGGCAACCAGGCAGTACATCATTGTTGCTAAGAATGACAGAGTAACCATTTCTCTGAATGATGGCCTGACGTGTGCTGTGGATAAGCTTTTCAAACTGTACTGGGTATGTAACTTGTCCTATCCAGCACCACTTGGCTCCGTCTTCACCTTCTTTGAGTTTGTCTATGAACTGCCCCTGTCCACCCAAAGGAAAACCAAAGTGCTAGAGCTGATTGCACAGATTAAAGGATGCAAGTAAAATGTTCACCTGTCCAAAATATAGAGAGTCTCTGTTCACAGAGGTGAGAAACCTCATTTGGCATCTTTGTCAAATACACTGCTTATCAGGACTGACCATTTTTATGCCTGTGCAGTGGAAAGGTCAGACAATATGAACTGATTGGCTGAAATTTTTGATTTTCGTATTTAAACCCAAGGTACAGAATTGTATAACCTGGATGCTATATTCGCCAAAATGTATGTTTTTCTGTTCGCATTTGTTAAATGTTGACAATTTGTTGAAGATGACAATTGTTACCTTTAAAAAATTTAATTCATGTATTGTCTGGATTATATCAGAACATTAGATATATATATATATATTGGAAAAATTGAGAAAAGGGCAACTATATATATATATATATATATATATATATATATATATATATACAGTGGGGCAAAAAAGTATTTAGTCAGCCACCGATTGTGCAAGTTCCCCCACTTAAAATGATGACAGAGGTCAGTAATTTGCACCAGAGGTACACTTCAACTGTGAGAGACAGAATGTGAAAAAAAAATCCATGAATTCACATGGTAGGATTTGTAAAGAACTTATTCGTAAATCAGGGTGGAAAATAAGTATTTGGTCAATAACAAAAATACAACTCAATACTTTGTAACATAACCTTTGTTGGCAATAACAGAGGTCAAACGTTTACTATAGGTCTTTACTAGGTTTGCACACACAGTAGCTGGTATTTTGGCCCATTCCTCCATGCAGATCTTCTCAAGAGCAGTGATGTTTTGGGGCTGTCGCCGAGCAACACGGACTTTCAACTCCCGCCACAGATTTTCTATGGGGTTGAGGTCTGGAGACTGGCTAGGCCACTCCAGGACTTTCAAATGCTTCTTACGGAGCCACTCCTTTGTTGCCCGGGCGGTGTGTTTTGGATCATTGTCATGTTGGAAGACCCAGCCTCGTTTCATCTTCAAAGTTCTCACTGATGGAAGGAGGTTTTGGCTCAAAATCTCACGATACTTGGCCCCATTCATTCTGTCCTTAACACGGATCAGTCGTCCTGTCCCCTTGGCAGAAAAACAGCCCCATAGCATGATGTTTCCACCCCCATGCTTCACAGTAGGTATGGTGTTCTTGGGATGCAACTCAGTATTCTTCTTCCTCCAAACACGACGAGTTGAGTTTATACCAAAAAGTTCTACTTTGGTTTCATCTGACCACATGACATTCTCCCAATCCTCTGCTGTATCATCCATGTTCTCTCTGGCAAACTTCAGACGGGCCTGGACATGCACTGGCTTCAGCAGCGGAACACGTCTGGCACTGCGGGATTTGATTCCCTGCCGTTGTAGTGTGTTACTGATGGTGACCTTTGTTACTTTGGTCCCAGCTCTCTGCAGGTCATTCACCAGGTCCCCCCGTGTGGTTCTGGGATCTTTGCTCACCGTTCTCATGATCATTTTGACCCCACGGGATGAGATCTTGCGTGGAGCCCCAGATCGAGGGAGATTATCAGTGGTCTTGTATGTCTTCCATTTTCTGATGATTGCTCCCACAGTTGATTTTTTCACACCAAGCTGCTTGCCTATTGTAGATTCACTCTTCCCAGTCTGGTGCAGGTCTACAATTCTTTTCCTGGTGTCCTTCGAAAGCTCTTTGGTCTTGGCCATGGCGGAGTTTGGAGTCTGACTGGTTGAGGCTGTGGACAGGTGTCTTTTATACAGATGATGAGGTCAAACAGGTGCCATTCATACAGGTAACGAGTGGGGGACAGAAAAGCTTCTTACAGAAGACGTTACAGGTCTGTGAGAGCCAGGGATTTTCCTTGTTTGAGGTGACCAAATACTTATTTTCCACCCTGATTTACGAATAAATTCTTTACAAATCCTACCATGTGAATTCATGGATTTTTTTTTCACATTCTGTCTCTCACAGTTGAAGTGTACCTCTGGTGCAAATTACTGACCTCTGTCATCATTTTAAGTGGGGGAACTTGCACAATCGGTGGCTGACTAAATACTTTTTTGCCCCACTGTATGTATATATATATATATATATATATATATATATATATATATATGATTGCCCTTTTTTCATTTTTTTGACATTTTAATGATCTAGAGAGATAGAAAGCTAGTCAGATATGAATTTTGTTTGATTTTTGTCAAGTAAAAATTGTGATATAGCTTTGGCTAAAATTGAATTTAAAACATTTTAATTGAAAAGATTCTGACAGCTGTTGTTCATTCAGTTTGTAATGATTTATAATATGCCAGATAAAAAATGGAATTCAATAAATGTATAATATATACCCATCTTTTTTCTACTTTTTTTAAAAAAATTGAAATGTACACATTTTAACACATCTGTGTGTCAAAATAACACATCCTTGTGTTTACATTTTTTTAACACAGAAGATGTGTTAAAGGAGCAGACACATTAATTGTGTTAAAACTGACACATCATGTGTTGTCCCTAATCTGATGCAGCACATGTGTTAAAATTTAACACATGATGTGTCAATTTTAACGAATCCATTCTAAGAGTGTACAGTGACAGAAGATGGACTACAAAATTTGCATCTCACTCTGTTCTTCAATTTATATGTTATTACCACTCACAACTATATAAAAAAAAAATCATGGTAGCAAACATAGTTATAGTTGAGTAATATAACACTGAGATTTATGTAATTGTATAATAAGGGCCCAAAAACTGCAGGTAATAATATGGAAATGCAGCCCGGTAGTAAGGTGGTAATAGTTCGGCAACAAGGCAGAAACAAGGTTTATCAGAAAAACTTAGGAGCGTCTTCTCCAAACGTGATATACCAGTGTACCCAGCAACACACTCAGACAGAAACTGTTCATCCCAAAGACAAAACTCCTAAACACAAACTTAACAATGTGGTGTATGCTGTACAGCAGCGGTCCCCAACCCCCGGGCCCCGGACCGGTACCGGGACGCGAGAGTTGAGGCTCATACCGCACAGAAAAAATAAATAACTTACATTAATTTCATTTTATTTATTATCTGACTCTGAACAGTGTTTTATTCTGAAAAAGACTGAATTCTCTCATTTACGTCCGTCTATGACTGACTCTTGACGCATGTCAAGATACATTAGTAGCTAATATTAAACCTACAAGCTAGCAAAATGAGTAAAAAACAGATGTCTTTGGAGGGTTTCTTTGCAAAGGGAAAAAGGCCCAGTGAGGAGACAGAAGAAGAGTGTGTGACAACCTCTAAGAAAAAGAAAGCTGCATTTAACAGACAATACCAAAATACCTACTTGAAATATGGATTTATCGCGACAAGCGATTCCCACGCACCAAGCCCGCTCTGCATAATATGCGGCGACCAGCTCTCCAATAAGGCAATGAAGCCTTCAAAACTGCTTCGTCACTTGGAGACCAAGCACCCAACATTAAAAAAACAAGCCTTTGGAGTATTTTGAAAGAAAAAAGCGGGAACAACAGGGACAGAAGCAATTACTGAGGGCCTCCACAACAACAAATACAGGTGCACTGAGAGCATCATACTTGGTGGCTAACCGTATTGCTAAGGCTAAAAAGTCATTCACTATTGGTGAAGAATTGATCCTTCCTGCCACTAAAGACATTTGCTGTGAACTTTTTGGGGAGGTGGCGGCTGAAAGGATAGCACAGGTGCCTCTGTCGGCTAGCACTGTTACTCGTCGCATTGATGAAATAGCACATTGAGACAGAGTTGTTGGAGAAAATTAATACATCACCATGGTACGCTTTGCAGGTTGATGAGTCTACAGATGTGGACAATAAGGCAATACTACTTGTTTATGTGCGATACCTTTATCAGGAGGATGCTGCTAATAAAGTTACACAATTACACAGTGAATTCGCGTGTAATATTATATTTACAAAATACCACAGTTTTTGTCTTGGTCATATCATTTTATTTTGTTGTATTTATCCGTGACACCTGCCGGTCCGTGAAAATATTGTCTGACATTAAACTGGTCCGTGACGCAAAAAAGGTTGGGGACCGATGCTGTACAGTGCAGCGAGGAATGCCCAGACCTCTACATTGGAGAGACCAAACAGCCACTTCAAAAGCGCATGGCACAACACAGAAAAGCGACCTCCACAGGACAAGACTCAGCAGTCCATCTGCATCTAAAGGTCAAAGGTCACTCTTTCGAGGATGCCAATGTTCACATTTTGGACAGAGAGGACAGATGGTTTGAAAGAGGAGTGAAAGAAGCCATCTATGTCCACTGTGAGCGACCATCTTTGAACAGAGGAGGTGGTTTACGACACCAACTGTCTGCCATCTATAATCCAGTTTTGAGATCCTTCCAAGACGCCTTAACGCCCACTCACATCCTGGGCCATCTGACCTCAGGAAATCACATGATAAGGTGGAGCCAGGTTTCACAATGAACTCACCCGAAACCCTGTCTGATTGGGACCCATACCCAGTTTCACACCTTGGCTCATGTGATTAGGTAGAGGATCATCAGGGGGTCCTTTGTCCCTCTTTGGGGGGAAACTCCCACTGGGTTTAAATCTGGGACTCCCCACCATTTGACCCTAGAACTGAAGAAGCTTCTCAGGTTAGAGATGAAACGTCTTCAAGCAACTTAAAGAAGTCCAGATGCTTTTCTTTCCAAGCTCCTTAGGTTACAAACAACAGTACACATGGGCACCACCTGTAACCTGACAGTGTTACTTTGAAATAATTTTTAATAATTACGTCAAAGGCTGAGAGAATCCGAAAGCTAAAAGGTGGAAATCTTATAAGAATTAATTTTCTAAAGCAGCTAAAACTCAGTAAGAACTAAAATATGTTTAAGAATTAATTCAACAATATTTTATAACACACATAACGTTTAATCAACAGTCCTTAAATACAAACACAGCAACATGAATAACTTTGATGTTTTTTTCTCACAGATTCCTGTGTGTCCATAGTGGTTAGTGTTGTTCTCTAACATGTGGAAGGTCCTACTGTTTTTGGTTTTGTATATAAATTTATTTACTTATAATTAATTATACAATTAATTTAGTTTAATTAATCAAAGAGTTTTAATGCCTGAACCTGCAGCTGTTTGCTTTCCAGTGGATCCACAGCTGTGCAGGATCACCATCTACTGATGTAAGAAGGTTTTACCTTGGTATGTAAATGTAATTCAATTCAATTCAATTCAATTTTATTTATATAGCGCCAAATCACAACAAATGTCGCCTCAAGGCGCTTCATAGATACAGAGAAAAGCCCAACCATTATATGACCCCCAATGAGCAAGCACTTTGGCGACAGTGGGAAGGAAAAACTCCCTTTTAACAGGAAGAAACCTCCAGCAGAACCAGGCTCAGGGAGGGGCGGGGCCATCTGCTGTGATTGGTTGGGGTGAGAGAAGGAAGACAGGATAAAAGACATGCTGTGGAAGAGAGACAGAGATTAATAACAGATATGATTCAATACAGAGAGGTCTATTAACACATAGTGAGTGACAAAGGTGACTGGAAAGGAAAAACTCAATGCATCATGGGAATCCCCCGGCAGCCTACATCTTTTGCAGCATAACTAAGGGAGGATTCAGGGTCACCTGGTCCAGCCCTAACTATATGCTTTAGCAAAAAGGAAAGTTTTAAGCCTAATCTTAAAAGTAGAGATAGTGTCTGTCTCCCGAATCCAAACTGGAAGCTGGTTCCACAGAAGAGGGGCCTGAAAACTGAAGGCTCTCCCTCCCATTCTACTTTTAAATACTCTAGGAACAACAAGTAGGCCTGCAGAGCGAGAGCGAAGTGCTCTAATAGGGAAATATGGTACCACAAGGTCATTAAGATAAGATGGGGCCTGATTATTTAAGACCTTTTATGTGAGGAGCAGGATTTTGAATTCAATTCTGGATTTAACAGGAAGCCAATGAAGGGAAGCCAAAACAGGAGAAATATGCTCTCTCTTTCTAGTCCCTGTCAGTACTCTTGCTGCAGCATTTTGGATTAACTGAAGGCTTTTCAGTGAGTTTTTTGGACATCCTGATAATAATGAATTGCAGTTGTCCAGCCTGGAAGTAATAAATGCATGAACTAGTTTTTCAGCGTCACTCTGAGACAGGATATTTCTAATTTTAGAGATGTTGCGCAAATGGAAGAACGCAGTCTTACATATTTGTTTAATATGTGCGTTGAAGGACATATCCTGGTCAAAAATGACTCCAAGGTTCCTCACAGTGTTACTGGAGGCCAAGGTAATGCCATCCAGAGTAAGAATCTGGTTAGATACCATATTTCTAAGCTTTTCAGCGCCGAGTACAATGACCTCAGTTTTATCTGAGTTAAGAAGCAGAAAGTTAGTGGCCATCCAAGTCTTTATGTCTTTAAGACATTCCTGCAGTTTAACTAATTGGTGTGTGTTATCTGGCTTCATGGACAGATAGAGCTGGGTGTCATCTGCATAGCAGTGAAAATGTATGCTATGTCTTCTAATGATGCTGCCTAGGGGAAGCATGTATAATGTAAACAGAATTGGTCCTAGCACTGAACCCTGTGGAACTCCATAATTAACCTCAGTGTGTGAAGAGGACTCTCCATTTACATGCACAAATTGGAGTCTATTAGATAGATATGATACAAACCACTGCAGTGCAATACCTGTAATACCTACAGCATGTTCTAATCGCTCTAATAGGATATTATGGTCAACAGTATCGAATGCTGCACTAAGGTCAAGAAGGAAAAGCACAGAGATGAGTCCACTGTCAGAGGCCATAAGAAGATCATTTGTACCCTTCACTAAAGCTGTTTCTGTGCTGTGATGAGCTCTGAAACCTGACTGAAACTCTTCAAATAAACCATTCCTCTGCAGATGATCTGTTAGCTGTTTGACAACTACTCTTTCAAGGATTTTTGATATGAAAGGAAGGTTGGAGATTGGCCTATAATTAGCTAAGACTGCTGGGTCTAGAGATGGCTTTTTGAGTAAAGGTTTAACTGCAGCCACCTTGAAGGCCTGTGGTACATAGCCGATAATTAGAGATAGGTTGATCATATATAAGATCGAAGAATTAATCAATGGCAGGACTTCTTTGAGAAGTTTTGTAGGAATGGGGTCTAAAAGACACGTTGATGGTTTGGAGGAAGTAATTATTGAAGTTAACTCAGAAAGATCGATTGGAGAAAAGGAGTCTAACTTAACATCAATGGTACTAAGAGTAGCTGTAGATAATATTACATCTGTGGGATGATTATTGGTAATTTTTTCTCTAATGATAAAAATTTTGTTTGTGAAGAAGTTCATGAAGTCATCACTAGTTAACGTTAAAGGGATGGTTGGCTCAAAAGAGCTCTGACTTTTTGTCAGCCTGGCTACAGTGCTGAAGAGAAACCTGGGGTTGTTCTTATTTTCTTCAATCAGTGATGAGTAGTAAGCTGTTCTGGCTTTGCGGAGGGCTTTCTTATAAAGCAACAAACTATTTCTCCAGGCTAAATGATGATCCTCTAAATTTGTGACACGCCATTTCCTCTCCAGATTACGAGTCATCTGCTTTAGGGTACGTGTTTGAGAATTATACCACGGGGTCAGGTACTTCTGATTAGAGACCTTAGTTTTCACTGGAGCTACAGTATCCAGAGTCGTACGTAGTGAGGAGGTGAAATTATTAACAAGATAATCGACCTCTGTTGGGGTAGCGTTCAGATAGCTGCTCTGCTCTGTGTTGGTACAGGGCATTGACGATGATAACAGTGGCTGGATTATATTCTTAAACTTAGTTACAGCGCTTTCAGAAAGACATCTACTTTGATAAAGTCCACTCTCCACTGCTGCGTGATCAATTATTGTAAATGTAAATGTTATCAAGAAATGATCAGACAGGAGAGGGTTTTCAGGAAACACTGTTAAATGTTCAGTTTCTATGCCATATGTTAAAACAAGATCTAGAGTGTGATTAAAGTGGTGGGTGGGTTCTTTTACATTTTGAGAGAAACCAATTGAGTCTAACAACAGATTAAATGCCATGTTGAGGCTGTCATTTTTAGCATCAACATGGATGTTAAAATCACCCACAATAATTATTTTATCTGAGCTCAGAACTAAATCAGATATAAAGTCTGAGAAATCAGACAGAAACTCTGTGTAAGGCCCAGGTGGACGATAGATGATAACAAGTAAGACTGGTTTCTGAGTTTCACAGCTGGGGTGGACGAGGCTAAGCATCAGGCTTTCAAATGAATTAAAAGTCTGTCTGGGTCTTTCATTAATTAATAGATTGGTGTGAAAAATTGCTGCCACACCGCCCCCTCGACCTGTGCTTCGAGATTTCTGGTAGTTAGAATGACTCGGGGGTGTTGATTCATTTAAACTAACATAATCATCCTGCTGCAACCAGGTTTCTGTAAGGCAGAGTAAATCAATTTGTTGATCAATTATTAAGTCATGTACTAACAGAGACTTGGAGGAGAGAGACCTAATATTTAATAATCCACATTTCACTGTTTTACTCTTTGGTTCAGATGTGGATACTGTATTATTCTTTCTTTGTAAATGTTTAAGTTGTTTGTTGCTGGTTTTTAGTTTGTTTTTTGTCTGTTTGGGAGCAGACACAGTCTCTATGGAGATGGGTTTTTGGAGGGGTAGCAGGAGGAGAGAAGCTGCAGAGAGGCGTGTAAGACTGCAACTCTGCTTCGTGGTCCCAACTCTGGATAGTCATATTTTGAGGGGTTTAATAAATTTGTCGATATTTCTAGAAATGAGAGCTGCTCCATCCAAAGTGGGATGGATGCCATCTCTCCTAACAAGACCAGGTTTCCTCCAGAAGGTTTGCCAATTATCTATGAAGCCCACATCGTTTCTGGGACACCACTCAGACAGCCAGCAATTTAAGGAGAACATGCGGCTAAACATGTCACTCCTGGTCTGATTGGGGAGGGGACCAGAGAAAACTACAGAGTCCGACATTGTTTTGGCAAAGTTGCACACCGATTCAATATTGATTTTAGTGACCTCCGATTGGCGTAACCGGGTGTCATTACTGCCGACGTGAATTATGATTTTACTAAATTTACGTTTACCCTTAGCCAGCAGTTTTAAATTTCCTTCAATGTTGCCTGCTCTGGCCCCTGGAAGACAATTGACTATGGTTGCCGGTGTCTCTAGCTTCACATGTCTGAGAACAGAATCACCAATTACCAGAGTTTGAGCCCCAGCGGGTGTGTCACCGAGTGGGGAAAAACGGTTAGACAAATGAACGGGTTGGTGGTGTACCTGGGGCTTCTGTTTAGGACTACGCTTCCTCCTCACCGTTACCCAGCCGTCTTTCCCCAGCTGCTTGGGATCTGCCGGGGATCAGCTAGCGGGGCCTACGCTATCTTCGGCTGCACCAGCTACAGGGGCCTGGCTAGCTGAGGGTGAGAGAAGGGTGCAAAGCCGAGTCTCCAGTTCAGTAATCCTGGCCTCCAGAGCTGCAAATATGCTACATTTGTTACAGATATCATTACTGCTAAAGGAGGCCGAGGAGTAACTAAACATCTGACACAATGAGCAAGAAAGTGCAGGAGGGACAGGTGAAGTAGCCATGGTGCTAACGGGTCAGCTACGAGCTAAGCTAGCGAAACAGTACAGAGACAGTGAGTGAATACTATAAATTAGGTAGTGAGTACACAGAAAGTGTGCTTCGGATGAAGCACGTGAAGATTATACTGTGAAAAAAGTATGTATTTAAAAGTTGTTAATTAAACTGCTAAGCAAATAAGCTACTCAGAAACACCACTGTGTTTGAGCAGGAACAGGAAGCGATATTATACCACAGAGCGAGCGAGCGAACACCAAGTGACAGCGCCACCAAAGGAGTGTATAAGAGGTGTTATTGACAGTTATAAACAGAAACAGTTTGTTTCCGTAAAACTGAATGTGCAGCATTTTACAACCTACTACACTGTCGCTGTCTCACCCAGGAAGTGCCAGGTGAACTATTCCAGATGTTGTCAGTCATTGTAATGGTATAAAAACAAACAGCTGGACAGCAGAAGAACCAGAAAAACATCCTCAAACTTTTTCTATGATTTCCAGGTTAGACTGAAGGATGGATGGTACATCAGGCGGTGCGATGGAGGTGGCAGCGCTCGGTCGGCCTTTCAGCGTCGGGATGCTGTACGACTGTCGCAGTGACGCGCTCGTCCCTGGTAAGAATTTACATGTAAAAATTCTTGATGCATCACAAAATTTCATTTTTTAAAGCCAGTCGACTGTAGAATATATATATATATATATATATATATATATATATATATATATATATATATATATATATATACTGGGAGTGCTGGGTATACAAGTCTGGCCTAAGTCTTCTGCTGATGACGGCAGCAGTCCAGGAGTTCAGTTAATTGTCTTTATTTAAGTTCCACAGAAGAATTGGTTACATCAGAGCTTGCCAGGCTTAATCCAAATGCAGTGCAGCCATACGTGAACTTACAGTTGTAGAAGATACGGTATGGTTTTCTGGAAACAGAAACAGGCAATTCTTTAATTAGTAGAGTCAAAGATAAGTAAGAAACAATCACAACACATCATTTACTCAACACAGCAGTATTTAACAATGTCCACAAGGGGTCACTGTAGACCATAAAGACCATAAGCTGAAGCAGCAGACATGAGCCCAAACAGGTTCCCATCACTCCAGCCTTTCTGCCAGTAAAAGTAGCCACGCCCCTAACTCCAGTATCAGATACATGATGCAGAATAATTACCCTGCATTTGTTTTGAAGGGAGACTCTATCCACAGGGACCAAACTTTTTTTTATAACAGGCTGTAAACATGATTTTAATGCAGTAAAGTTGGACATATGACATATATAAACACCCAGCACGCCCCTGCGGGCGGTTTATCCTTCAAGCTCGGGTCCTCTACCAGAGGCCTGGGAGCTTGAGGGTCCTGCGCAGTATCTTAGCTGTTCCCAGGACTGCGCTCTTCTGGACAGAGATCTCCGATGTTATTCCCGGGATCTGCTGGAGCCACTCGCCTAGCTTGGGAGTCACCGCACCTAGTGCGCCGATGACCACGGGGACCACCGTTACCTTCACCCTCCACATCCTCTCGAGCTCTTCTCTGAGCCCTTGTTATTTCTCCAGCTTCTCGTGTTCCTTCTTCCTGATATTACTGTCATTCGGAACCGCTACATCGATCACTACGGCCATCTTCTTCTGTTTGTCTACCACCACTATGTCCGGTTGGTTAGCCACCACTATTTTGTCCGGCTGTATCTGGAAATCCCACAGGATCTTAGCTCGGTCATTCTCCACCACCCTTGGGGGCATCTCCTATTTTGACCTCGGGACTTCCAGGTTATACTCGGCACAGATGTTCCTGTACACTATGCTGGCCACTTGGTTATGGCGTTCCATGTATGCCTTGCCTGCTAGCATCTTGACCCTGCTGTTATGTGCTGGATTGTCTCTGGGGCATCTTTACACAGCCTGCACCTGGGGTCTTGCCTGGTGTGATAGACCCCAGCCTCTATGGATATTGTACTCAGAGCTTGTTCTTGTGCTGCCATGATTAGTGCCTCTGTGCTATCTTTCAGTCCAGCTTTGTCCAGCCACTGGTAGGATTTCTGGATATCAGCCACCTCCTCTATCTGCCGGTGGTACATACCGTGCAGGGGCCTGTCCTTCCATGATGGTTCCTTGTCTCCCTCCTCTTTCTTGGGTTTCTGCTGCCTGAGGTATTCACTGAGCACGCTGTCAGTTGGGGCCATCTTCGTGATGTATTCTTGGACGTTCGTTGTCTCATCCTGGACTGTGGTGCTGACACTCACCAGTCCCCGGCCCCCTTCCTTCTGCTTAGCGTACAGCCTCAGGGTTCTGGACTTGGGGTGAAACCCTCCATGCATGGTAAGGAGCTTTCTTGTCTTTATGTCAGTGGCTTCTATCGCCTCCTTTGGCCAGCCTATTACCCCAGCAGGGTACCTGATCACGGGCAGGGCGTACGTGTTGATGGCCCGGATCTTGTTCTTACCGTTCAACTGACTCCTCAGGACTTGCCTGACCCTCTGCAGGTACTTGGTGGTTGCAGCTTTCCTAGCGGCCTCTTCATGGTTCCCATTCGCCTGCGGGATCCCCAGGTACTTGTAACTGTCCTCTATGTCTGCAATGTTGCCTTCTGGTAGTTCAATCCCCTCAGTTCTGACTACCTTCCCTCTCTTTGTTACCATCCGACTACACTTCTCCAGCCCGAACGACATTCCAATGTCATTGCTGTATATCCTTGTGGTGTGGATCAGTGAATCGATGTCTTGTTCACTCTTGGCATACAGCTTGATGTCATCCATGTACAGGAGGTGGCTGACAACTGCTCCGTTCCGTAGTCGGTATCCGTAGCCAGTCTTGTTAATGATCTCACTGATGGGTTCAGGCCTATGCAGAATAGCAGTGGGGACAGAGCACTTGATGGTGACTTGTGCTATGGGCTTGGAGTTTGCCTCTAGTGTTATACGCCACATCCCCATTGAGTTCCTGATGAAGGCTCTTAGGGTCCCAATGATCTTGTACAATTCTAGGCATTCCAGTATCCAGCTGTAGGGCATTGAGTCATAGGCCTTCTTGTAATCAATCCAGGCAGTGCACAGGTTGGTCAGTCTGGTCTTGCAGTCTCGGCTGACTGTTCTGTCTACCAGTAGCTGTCTACCAGTAGCTGGTATTCTTGCCAATTCCTTTCTGTGTCCCGCTCATGTATTGACCCATGTTCCTGTTCATCTTAGCCTACCGTCCGACCTTCGGTTAGCCATTCCGGGTGTCCCTCGTTAACTAGCAGCTGGTTCATTTGTGCTGCCAGACGCTCGTGTGTGCAGTCAGCTTCTTTAGCCAGTAGGCGTGAACCATGTCGGGCCCTGGTGCTGTCCAACTCTTCATACTGGAGACCCTTTCCGTTAGTTGGCTAAAGTAGCCCTCCGTGTTACTTTGATCTTGCCCTCTAGCCTCCTTCTCCATGGAGGGTACTGCCCCTTGTGGCTGTTCAACTTGTAGCCAAGCATCTCACTGTCCTGACTCCTCCTTGCCGTAGCATTCATGTTGTACCTCGTCAATCTCTAGCTGTGAAAGCAGTCTCTTCTTTCGAATATTGGAACACTGAGCTACTAGTTGTTTCATTGTGGATGTTGGGTATCGAAGAATCCATAGGTCCCTCATCCTATTAATGTAGCCCCTTCCGCCAAGGTTACTTGCGTAGTAGCATTCCAACAACGCCCTGTTTTCGTCTCTTGCCCACTGATGCCTTCTTGTTCCAGTAGCCCACTTCTCGTGGGGGTGCCCTGGTTCCTCAACACCTTGAGGAACCAGCCCTGGTTCCTCAACACCTTGAGGAACCAGCTGCTATTGGTAGCAGAGGATGGTTATATATATATGTATATATATATGTATATATATGTGTGTGTATATATATATATATATATGTATATATATATATACACTCTGGGCACTGACTCCCCTTTGGAGCCTTGTGGCACCCAGAGGAACTGTAGTTTTTAACATTTCCAAGTTTCAGCTCCACAGGTTGCCTCGTGGTTTTAACTGCACCCAGTTGTGTTAAAGTGACCCGGACTGTTCCTTTGTCCTGCTAATTTTTTATTTTTATAATTCTCAAAGAACGTTCAAACTGAGCCTTCAAACAGAATTAAAACCTGCTGCTTGCTCAAAGTTGTTGGATTCTAGCAGATTAGTGTTTTAAGTCCTGTGGAAACAGCCGAGGTTTTATTATTCCTGCTTCTGATTTCTATTTATGCCTTTTTGTAAAAGAAGCCACAAGAGGGTACTGCCCCTTGTGGCTGTTCAACTTGTAGCCAAGCATCTCACTGTCCTGACTCCTCCTTGCCGTAGCATTCATGTTGTACCTCGTCAATCTCTAGCTGTGAAAGCAGTCTCTTCTTTCGAATATTGGAACACTGAGCTACTAGTTGTTTCATTGTGGATGTTGGGTATCGAAGAATCCATAGGTCCCTCATCCTATTAATGTAGCCCCTTCCGCCAAGGTTACTTGCGTAGTAGCATTCCAACAACGCCCTGTTTTCGTCTCTTGCCCACTGATGCCTTCTTGTTCCAGTAGCCCACTTCTCGTGGGGGTGCCCTGGTTCCTCAACACCTTGAGGAACCAGCCCTGGTTCCTCAACACCTTGAGGAACCAGCTGCTATTGGTAGCAGAGGATGGTTATATATATATGTATATATATATGTATATATATGTGTGTGTATATATATATATATATATGTATATATATATATACACTCTGGGCACTGACTCCCCTTTGGAGCCTTGTGGCACCCAGAGGAACTGTAGTTTTTAACATTTCCAAGTTTCAGCTCCACAGGTTGCCTCGTGGTTTTAACTGCACCCAGTTGTGTTAAAGTGACCCGGACTGTTCCTTTGTCCTGCTAATTTTTTATTTTTATAATTCTCAAAGAACGTTCAAACTGAGCCTTCAAACAGAATTAAAACCTGCTGCTTGCTCAAAGTTGTTGGATTCTAGCAGATTAGTGTTTTAAGTCCTGTGGAAACAGCCGAGGTTTTATTATTCCTGCTTCTGATTTCTATTTATGCCTTTTTGTAAAAGAAAAAACAACAACAACAAAAACAAGTTCTAACTAGCTGCTGTAATCAGTGTGCAACTAACAGGGCCAAAAGATAACATAAGGATAAGAACATCTTCACTGATCCTCATGAGTAAAGTTAACCACTATTAAAACAAGTTGGCAGCCATGATGCAACACCTGGAAATCAGCTCCAACTCTTGGAGCGCTTTTCCATTTGGAGCTACTCAGGTTGGCTTGAGTCGACTCAGTCTTTACGATTTCATCATTAGCTGGTAGTACCTGGTACCAGATACTTTGTGAGTACCTACTACATGTCACTGATTGGCTGATCAGTGACATGCAGTCTTTTGACAGTGGCATAAACTAAATTTTTGATATTATTACTGTTATTATCTTAAATACTACTTACTATTTTTGTTTCATTTTGGTAAATATCACAAAATGAGATGAAAAAACAA
Organism: Neolamprologus brichardi; assembly: GCF_056152115.1. Lineage (NCBI taxonomy): Eukaryota > Metazoa > Chordata > Actinopteri > Cichliformes > Cichlidae > Neolamprologus > Neolamprologus brichardi. The sequence goes on along the minus strand of NC_142121.1, from coordinate 1,821,048 downwards.
CACAAGGAAAGTCATGAAATCAACAGCAAAAGTTTGACAATTTTGCTCATAGAAAGACACCGCTCTGTTTATTTATTTTAAAATTCACATTTTTTAAATCATTTTTTAAAATTTATTTTAGGGTGTCTGATTTAATTGATGGAGTCCTGGTAGTCCTTTTGTTGCTTCTTCTTTTGCAGGAATGACTCTGTGGGATCGTGATGGCCTGATGAAAGATGTTGGAGAAAGACCACAGGCCTCTAATGAGTTTGAAATTGTTGCATCTGAATCAATTTCTGGCAAATCTTCAGCTCTAAGTGTTGACGCTTCACTGAAAGCAAGTTTCCTGGGTGGACTGGTTCAGGTTGATGGATCTGCCAAATATCTGAATGATAGTAAATCTTCCAGAAATCAGGCCAGAGTAACACTGAAGTACAAGGCAACCACAAAGATCCAGGAGCTGTCCATGAATCATCTTGGAAGAGGAAACGTGAAGCATCCATATGTTTTTGATCAAGGCTTAGCAACACATGTAGTCACAGCTATTCTTTATGGAGCACAAGCTTTCTTTGTGTTTGACCGAGAAGTTTCTGAACAGGAAAATCATCAAGATGTTCAGGGCAACTTGAAGGTGATCATCAAGAAGATTCCCTTACTTTCTGTAGAGGGTGAAGGTTCCCTGAAGATGGAAGAGAAGGACAAAGAAAGTGTTGATAAATTCTCCTGTAAATTTTATGGAGACTTCTGTCTTCCAAAACCACCAACAACCTTTCAAGGTGCAGTAGAAGTCTACCAGAGCCTGCCAGGATTACTGGGAGACAAAGTTGTACCAGTGAAGGTCTGGCTGCTGCCACTGACAGCTTTAGATTCTTCTGCTGCTAAACTCGTCCGTCAGATCAGTATAGGATTAGTTCAAGAAGCACAGAGAGTCCTGGAGGACTTCAGTGCGCTGGAAATGAGGTACAATGATGTACTGAGGACCACCATTGCACAGCAGTTCCCACAGATTGGTAAAAAAATTACAAGTTTTAAAGAAATGTGCTCTGAGTTCAAGCTGGAATTCCAACTGACTTTGGGAAAGAAACTTCCATCAATCCGAGGAGGAGGAGAAGAGGAAGCTGAGCTTGCAGAGATCCTGAAGAAGAGACATTCTTCACCTTTCAGCAGCAAAAACCTGAACGAGTTTATGGACTGTAAAGAGAGAGAAATCTACACTTTAATGTCTTTTACCAGCAGGATGAAAAACACCAAAATCATCTCATCTCAAAATGATCTGTACAAGGAAAGTCTGAGTGCAGAGCATGTTGTGTGTTTTGTTTTCACCTCTCTGGGAAAGGATGAACCGTACCTCTCAGCTTTATCAAAATACTTAAAAGGAAAAACCAACCCAGACCTTCAAGATCCTCACACTCATGATGTAGAGAAGGAACAATGGTACGCCTCAAAAGAAGTAACGGCTGAAACGAGGAAAAAAGGAAAACTCTTCAGTGATTTTGCAGAGGCCAACAAGGAGAACAAGAACATTAAGTTCCTGACAGTGGGGTTAACTAATGAGACCCAGGAAGGTTCCAGCATCCACCTGTATGAAGGTGGATTTGCTGTCAGTGAGAACTTTGAGCCTCCTTCAAAGCCTGAAACTGTGACAGCAGCTGACAGAAACCACAACAGTGTGACACTGAAGATTTCTCCACCCAGATTTGGAGCAGAGAACATCACCTCCTACTCTGTTGAGCACTGTGTCAGTGGAGAGGATGGATGGCAGCAGAAGACAGAAGCAAAGGCTGAAGAAGTCACAGTGAGAGATCTGAAGCCAAACACAGAGTATGTGTTCAGATGCAGAGCAGTGACCTCAGCAGGTGTTGGGCCGGATAATCAAGGTTCTATTAAAACAACTTCAAGCTTGACACTGACAAAGGAAGTCCTCAGAGAAAGAAAGATACTGGAGATTACAGTCAACAGTTTGCAGGGGCGGGTTAAACTTGGGTTAGCCAAGCTTGAAGAGATAAAAGAGACAAGTGAGAAACTTAAAGAATATGAAGCAGAGATGAGCAGAAATGAGAACTTTGAGTTTGAAGTTACTGTCACAAAGCTTTTTCTGGAGGACATTTTTGGGACTGGAAACTACATCAGCAACTGTCAGCAGTGTCATGTCACCTGTCACTATCCCTGTCCCTATCCAAATGATGCAGATAAAAGAAAGTGTGCAGCAATGGGACCAGATGGATACTGTACTCAGTGTCCAGGCAAATGTTACTGGAATGTACACCTTAATCAGAAGTACAGATGGGTGTATAAAGACATTAAAGAGAAAAGAACAATGAAAGAGCTGAAAGAAAAGTACCTGAAAGCCACAGGAGAGAAGATGACTCTTCAGCGACAGGCTGACAAACTGAAGGCTGAGTACGACTGTTTGCAGGCTCACGTAGTGAAACTGATGGAGAGATCTGCCAAGTGTCTGAACAGACTTAAAGAGATAGCACTGAAGCCAAACCCTCTGTCCACTCCAGAGTACATCGACATGCTTATTGAAGGAGAGAAATCTGAGGGCAAACCAGGCTGGAAGCAACGAGTTCAGTCTCTGATGGAGATGAAAGAAAAAGCAGAGCTCATGGCTAAAATAGAGCAAGGAGAGAAACTCCTTCACTGAACATTCATGTGATCACAAAGAAGAACAAAGAAAAGGTCGAGACCAGTTTGAACTGAGATGATAAAGATTTGAACTCAGTCGATGAAGACAAACGACACATGTAAAAAAAAACCCTCTTATTTACTGTTTGCTTCCTGATAAGATCTCATTTTAAAATTTATTTATCTTTAACATAGAAGTGTGATTATATTTTATTGGACATTAAAATGTTCAACTTTTAACTTTTTCCTTTCAGCTTCTTTATATTCTTTACGTTTGATCTAATATTAAGTTTATTTTCTCAGTGACTCCTGATGTTGATGTTAATGGACTTTTTATTGTGTTGATTTTTATGCTTTTATTAAAAAAGTGTAATTTTACTTTTTGTTTCCTTTCCTGGATTTTTCTGGATTTTTTTGTTGCTTCATAAAACACAGTAAATGTTTACCACACATATGAGAGCAGCTGTTTTATCATCTGTGTGAGGGGACGTAGTTTTACTAACTCAGACGTGTCATTTACACATTTACAGCTTCATTTTCATTTGCTTCCTGTCCACTCGTGCTGCCGGTGTGTGAGCTTTATCTAAGTAAAACCCTTTGCTGGAACAAAGAGACAATCCACTGCAGGGGCAAAACAAGATGCAAGACACCAGAGCTCTTTGTGTGATCTCGTGCATGAGGGAGGCAACTGAGACCAAGCCTTTTCCTACAGCTTGAACCCCAGTCGCTCTCGTCTGCTCCCTGGTAGCACTGCTCTATATTGTGATTACATGAATATGCATAGGTTCATTAACATATGACATCTTAAACAGACATATGTGTGAACAAAGACTACCTGTCTGTGTGTGCATGTGTGTGTGTAAATGTGGATGTGTAGGTGTGTGTGTGGGTCAAAATATGACCCTGTGAACTTCCTCAGAAAGCTGGCGCGAGGAGTCCAGCGGTCCACCTAAAGAAAAGGCTCTTATACTCAAACAGATACAGATGTGTCTGCCATACCATACATCAGAAAGAGAAGATACAACCTCTCTCATGATCCAAGGATGTATGTGAGGTATGCCAGAACACTCTGGAAAAAGGAGTGAACGTCCTCCCATCTCATAGTACAAAGAGTCTTACTAAGGATGAGACCTTCTATCAATATGCAAACAAGTATAGACCTCTAAGCATATATGATTATGTTTCTAAGTACAAATGTCAATTCTAAAATCTCACTCTGACACAGCGTTTGTTCACAGTTCAAACATTTATTCAAACAGTTTTTAAATTTACACTCAGTGACTCAACACAGTGCTTGTAGTTTGGTCAGCAGCCCAACAGAGGGCGCTCCCTTCCAGCAGAGGCAGCATGAAGAACTTCAGCCGTGTGAAACCAGCTCGTGTGACTGAACTGCAGCTGTTTGTAACAATGTTTGAATGTTTCCAGTGAAGCTGTGCTCCTTTAGTCTGTGCATTTACTACATTACACATTATTTTATTAGAATCATTGAATCTGGCAGTTCTGAGCTCTGTATTCACACTGTGAGTTACAGCAAGAGCTGATTTTTAAAACTCTGCTGACATTTTAAATCTTTCTTCCTCCTTTCAGATCAACATAAACTTTATGATCCTTGAGGGGCAATTTGCTTTGTAGCAGCAGCATAAACACACGACAAATACAGCCAAAAAACACAAATCCCATAATAGAATTTAAAAAATCTACATTTAAATCGATTTGTTCTGCAACGAGGTGAAGAATAGCTCGTCCCTGAAGGCAACAGCTGATACTCACAGAGGATGTGAGCTGTCACCCTGAATCCTTCCTGCCTTCAGGGTCGCCCTCCCTCTACACAGGAGGGCAACATCATTTAGCTTTATACCTGCTGTTTGCTGTCTAACAATGTGCTCAAGCTTCTTCTTATTCTTCAAGCTAAGAGACCCAAACACGCCTTTATTGTAGCTTCTAATGTGAACTCTGATGACCAGGATGGAAACAGATTATAACAGCTGTTTCAGGGTTTCAGTGAATTTTGCTTGTGTGCTTTTAAAAACTCCTCAGCTGTAGATGTTTAATAAATAATAATCAAATCACTTTTAATAACATTTAGGAGCCCTGTAACCCCAAATGGTACAAATACATTCTATCCTCCATCAGCCAGTCCTGTCATTAGGTTGTGTTTGATTAAACAGAGACATGAATCCCTTTGTTGTCGTGTCAGGAGCTGCACGCTGTGGTGACCTGCTTTGTTTTTAAAGTAATATAATTTGACCTCTGATTCATTAACCTGCTGGTTTAGCTATAAGATCATGGTCACATGATCATGAGTTTGTGAGTCATTTACACATTCACAGCTTCATTTTCATTTACTTCCTGTCCACTCGTTTTTAAATTTACACTCAGTAACTTAACACAGTGCTTGTAGTTCGGCCAGCAGCCCAGCAGAGGGCGCTCCCTTCCAGCAGAGTCCTCAGTAATGTCTGACAGTGAGGCAGCATGAAGAACTTCAGCCGTCTGAAACCAGCTCGAATGTTTCCAGTAAAGCTGTGCTCCTTTAGTCTCTGTGCATTTACTACATTACACATTATTTTATTAGAATCATTGAATCTGGCAGTTCTGAGCTCTGTATTCTAGTGATGGGATTTCCGGCTCTTTTTAGAGAACCGGCTCTTTCAGCTCCGAACCGGCTCTTGAAGTTGTTTTGTTGCTTTAATTAATTTATTATTAACAATAATATAAAATTATGCACAAAAGGAATTACTAATGTAAAAAAAAAGTGGTTTTATTTATATATGTTTATATATAAATATATGCGGTGGCCCCTAGAGACAAAACACGTACAAACTCCAAAACACATTTCTAGCGTTAACTGAACTTCTAAAGCAGAGCTACCTAGATCACTTAAATTATACAATTGAAAGCATATGTGTATTGTTTGTGTATTTATACACAGGCACTCATATATATTCAAATAATTTAAAAAAAATTCATTTACCTGTTACTACCACACACCAAAACCGGTCGTTGGTACTTGCTGGCTTGTGTAGCCACTAGGTAACAAAAGCTCAACACTGCCCCCTAGCATCCTGGAGTATCCTATTCACATTTCAACTTTTAACTATTTAAATTTTCAGCTTTTTCCTTTTAAACAAATTTAAAGTGAAACACAAAACACTGCAAACCACAACAAAATTAAATATAAATTATAATATGAAAACAAAAAGATGCACATTCTCTGTCATATGGACCTGCATGAATAACTTTCGGAATCCTTTATCATCTGCAACTGAAAATAGTTGTGGATGATTACTATACCTTTCTAATGTGACGTTGTTGTCCCTGGCTCTCTTTCTCTCTCTCTCCCTCCCGCTCTGTTCCTGTGCTACTGCGAGTGTAACTAGACCCAGACCAACAGTATTGTTTGACTGATGGCCCTTAATATAAAGACTTCGGACTTTACGTTTCCCAATTTTTGCTTTAAGTTATTTACATAATAATGTAAATAACCTAATGATCCTTATTGCTGTTTTAGAGGAGCGGTGCTTCAAAGGATAGTTGCAGATTTCTGCAGATTATACAGTACAAATAAAATGTTCACGTTTCTCCAACGTTGTCTTCCCAACAGTTTCAATGACATCTACACTGGATGGCCAGGAAGCGTTCGCGATGTCTTCTCCGCGCTGATAATTGGCGTCTGTCTTGTGTCAGTGACGTAAAAGACGGATTTAATGCGACATGACCATCAAACAGCAGTCGCTTTCTAAAACATCGGATATGTATCGGATTCAGTACCACATACGAAAGTGACCCAGATCAGATTTGAAAATATCGGATTTGTGCCGTTCACACTGTCATAGCGTGATCGGATATGGGTCGCATAGGGTCAGAAAAGTCGGATTTGATGCGCTTTCGCCTGCAGTGTGAACGTAGCCTTAGAGCCGTTTCGTTCGCGACCGACACATCACTAATTCCACTACAGATTACAGATTACATGCCCCAAAATGTATTTTTTAACATATTCCGTTACGTTACTCAATGAGTGTAATGTATTCTGAATACTTTGGATTACCTATTATATTATCATGCTTTTTACAGCTACATGAATGTACTATTGCTGTGTGATTTATTACTATTACTGAAGGTTACTCTCCATACCAACACCAACTAGATGTTTAAATCTTAATATAAATGAATAACAGTAGGTGGACATTAGGTAAGGCTGCACTTTTTGCAGCGATCTCGTATAGAAAACTATTCCGCGCGTATATAAAACAGGTCCGCGGCTCCGAACCGTAGTAAAGGGACCTCTGGCTAATACGGTGGGTTCGTGTCGGGCTCGTAGCTGAAAACTAGCTTTACTTTGTTGTCTGGGTCAACTTTGCTAGCGAGAGACAGAGAGAGGCGTTGAAAGGCTGCTCCAACAGAACTTATTGTTTCAGAGGAAAACACGAACACGGTGTACAGTCGAGTCTTAATAGCTTACTTACAGCTGGGATCGTCAGGCTCTCTTCTTGGCTGCAGTGGTTATTATTATATTTACATGCTTCAATTCAATTCAATTCAATTCAATTTTATTTATATAGCGCCAAATCACAACAAATGTCGCCTCAAGGCGCTTCATAGATACAGAGAAAAGCCCAACAATCATATGACCCCCTATGAGCAAGCACTTTGGCGACAGTGGGAAGGAAAAACTCCCTTTTAACAGGACGAAACCTCCGGCAGAACCAGGCTCAGGGAGGGGCGGCCATCTGCTGCGACCGGTTGGGGTGATAGAAGGAAGACAGGATAAAAGACATGCTGTGGAAGAGAGACAGAGATTAATAACAGATACGATTCAATACAGAGAGGTCTGTTAACACATAGTGAGTGAGAAAGGTGACTGGAAAGGAAAAACTCAATGCATCATGGGAATCCCCCGGCAGCCTACATCTATTGCAGCATAACTAAGGGAGGATTCAGGGTCACCTGGTCCAGCCCTAACTATATGCTTTAGCAAAAAGGTAAGTTTTAAGCCTAATCTTAAAAGTAGAGATAGTGTCTGTCTCCCGAATCCAAACTGGAAGCTGGTTCCACAGAAGAGGGGCCTGAAAACTGAAGGCTCTCCCTCCCATTCTACTTTTAAATACTCTAGGAACAACAAGTAGGCCTGCAGAGTGGGAGCGAAGTGCTCTAATAGGGTGATATGGTACTACAAGGTCATTAAGATAAGATGGGGCCTGATTATTTAAGACCTTGTATGTGAGGAGCAGGATTTTGAATTCAATTCTGGATTTAACAGGAAGCCAATGAAGGGAAGCCAAAACAGGAGAAATATGCTCTCTCTTTCTAGTCCCTGTCAGTACTCTTGCTGCAGCATTTTGGATTAACTGAAGGCTTTTCAGTGAGTTTTTTGGACATCCTGATAATAATGAATTGCAGTAGTCCAGCCTGGAAGTAATAAATGCATGAACTAGTTTTTCAGCGTCACTCTGAGACAGGATATTTCTAATTTTAGAGATGTTGCGCAAATGGAAGAATGCAGTCTTACATATTTGTTTAATATGTGCGTTGAAGGACATATCCTGGTCAAAAATGACTCCAAGGTTCCTCACAGTGTTACTGGAGGCCAAGGTAATGCCATCCAGAGTAAGAATCTGGTTAGATACCATATTTCTAAGCTTTTCAGCGCAGAGTACAATGACCTCAGTTTTATCTGAGTTAAGAAGCAGAAAGTTAGTGGCCATCCAAGTCTTTATGTCTTTAAGACATTCCTGCAGTTTAACTAATTGGTGTGTGTTATCTGGCTTCATGGACAGATAGAGCTGGGTATCATCTGCATAGCAGTGAAAATGTATGCTATGTCTTCTAATGATGCTGCCTAGGGGAAGCATGTATAATGTAAACAGAATTGGTCCTAGCACTGAACCCTGTGGAACTCCATAATTAACCTCAGTGTGTGAAGAGGACTCTCCATTTACATGCACAAATTGGAGTCTATTAGATAGATATGATACAAACCACTGCAGTGCAGTACCTGTAATACCTACAGCATGTTCTAATCGCTCTAATAGGATATTATGGTCAACAGTATCGAATGCTGCACTAAGGTCAAGAAGGACAAGCACAGAGATGAGTCCACTGTCAGAGGCCATAAGAAGATCATTTGTAACCTTCACTAAAGCTGTTTCTGTGCTGTGATGAACTCTGAAACCTGACTGAAACTCTTCAAATAAACCATTCCTCTGCAGATGATCTGTTAGCTGTTTGACAACTACTCTTTCAAGGATTTTTGATATGAAAGGAAGGTTGGAGATTGGCCTATAATTAACTAAGACTGCTGGGTCTAGAGATGGCTTTTTGAGTAAAGGTTTAACTGCAGCCACCTTGAAGGCCTGTGGTACATAGCCGATAATTAGAGATAGGTTGATCATATATAAGATCGAAGAATTAATCAATGGCAGGACTTCTTTGAGCAGTTTTGTAGGAATGGGGTCTAAAAGACACGTTGATGGTTTGGAGGAAGTAATTACTGAAGTTAACTCAGAAAGATTAATTGGAGAAAAAGAGTCTAACTTAACATCAATGGTACTAAGAGTAGCTGTAGATAATATTACATCTGTGGGATGATTATTGGTAATTTTTTCTCTAATGATAAAAATTTTATTTGTGAAGAAGTTCATGAAGTCATCACTAGTTAACGTTAAAGGGATGGTTGGCTCAAAAGAGCTCTGACTTTTTGTCAGCCTGGCTACAGTGCTGAAGAGAAACCTGGGGTTGTTCTTATTTTCTTCAATCAGTGATGAGTAGTAAGCTGTTCTGGCTTTGCGGAGGGCTTTCTTATAAAGCAACAAACTATTTCTCCAGGCTAAATGATGATCCTCTAAATTTGTAACACGCCATTTCCTCTCCAGATTACGAGTCATCTGCTTTAGGGTACGTGTTTGAGAATTATACCACGGGGTCAGGTACTTCTGATTAGAGACCTTAGTTTTCACTGGAGCTACAGTATCCAGAGTCGTACGTAGTGAGGAGGTGAAATTATTAACAAGATAATCGACCTCTGTTGGGGTAGCGTTCAGATAGCTGCTCTGCTCTGTGTTGGTACAGGGCATTGACGATGATAACAGTGGCTGGATTATATTCTTAAACTTAGTTACAGCGCTTTCAGAAAGACATCTACTTTGATAAAGTCCACTCTCCACTGCTGCGTAATCAATTATTGTAAATGTAAATGTTATCAAGAAATGATCAGACAGGAGAGGGTTTTCAGGAAACACTGTTAAATGTTCAGTTTCTATGCCATATGTTAAAACAAGATCTAGAGTGTGATTAAAGTGGTGGGTGGGTTCTGTTACATTTTGAGAGAAACCAATTGAGTCTAACAACAGATTAAATGCCATGTTGAGGCTGTCATTTTTAGCATCAACATGGATGTTAAAATCACCCACAATAATTATTTTATCTGAGCTCAGAACTAAATTAGATATAAAGTCTGAGAAATCAGACAGAAACTCTGTGTAAGGCCCAGGTGGACGATAGATGATAACAAGTAAGACTGGTTTCTGAGTTTCACAGCTGGGGTGGACAATGCTAAGCATCAGGCTTTCAAATGAATTAACAGTCTGTCTTGGTCTTTCATTAATTAATAGACTGGTGTGAAAAATTGCTGCCACACCGCCCCCTCGACCTGTGCTTCGAGATTTCTGGTAGTTAGAATGACTCGGGGGTGTTGATTCATTTAAACTAACATAATCATCCTGCTGCAACCAGGTTTCTGTAAGGCAGAGTAAATCAATTTGTTGATCAATTATTAAGTCATGTACTAACAGAGACTTGGAGGAGAGAGACCTAATATTTAATAATCCACATTTCACTGTTTTACTCTTTGGTTCAGATGTGGATACTGTATTGTTCTTTCTTTGTAAATGTTTAAGTTGTTTGTTGCTGGTTTTTAGTTTGTTTTTTGTCTTTTTGGAAGCAGACACAGTCTCTATGGAGATGGGTTTTTGGGGGGGTAGCAGGAGGAGAGAAGCTGCAGAGAGGCGTGTAAGACTGCAACTCTGCTTCCTGGTCCCAACTCTGGATAGTCATGTTTTGAGGGGTTTAATAAATTTGTCGATATTTCTAGAAATGAGAGCTGCTCCATCCAAAGTGGGATGGATGCCATCTCTCCTAACAAGACCAGGTTTCCTCCAGAAGGTTTGCCAATTATCTATGAAGCCCACATCGTTTCTGGGACACCACTCAGACAGCCAGCAATTTAAGGAGAACATGCGGCTAAACATGTCACTCCTGGTCTGATTGGGGAGGGGACCAGAGAAAACTACAGAGTCCGACATTGTTTTGGCAAAGTTGCACACCGATTCAATATTGATTTTAGTGACCTCCGATTGGCGTAACCGGGTGTCATTACTGCCGACGTGAATTATGATTTTATTGAATTTACGTTTACCCTTAGCCAGCAGTTTTAAATTTCCTTCAATGTCGCCTGCTCTGGCCCCTGGAAGACAATTGACTATGGTTGCCGGTGTCTCTAGCTTCACATGTCTGAGAACAGAATCACCAATTACCAGAGTTTGACCCCCAGCGGGTGTGTCGCCGAGTGGGGAAAAACGGTTAGACACATGAACGGGTTGGTGGTGTACCTGGGGCTTCTGTTTAGGACTACGCTTCCTCCTCACCGTTACCCAGCCGTCTTTCCCCAGCTGCTTGGGGTGTGCCGGGGAACAGCTAGCGGGGCCTACGCTATCTTCGGCTGCACCAGCTACAGGGGCCTGGCTAGCTAAGGGTGATAGCAGGGTGCAAAGCCGAGTCTCCAAATCAGTAATCCTGGCCTCCAGAGCTGCAAATATGCTACATTTGTTACAGATATCATTACTGCTAAAGGAGGCCGAGGAATAGCTAAACATCTGACACAATGAGCAAGAAAGTGCAGAAGGGACAGGTGAAGTAGCCATGGTGCTAACGGGTCGGCTACGAGCTAAGCTAGCGAAACAGTACAGGGACAGTGAGTGAATACTTTGGCTATAAATTAGGTAGTGAGTACACAGAAAGTGTGCTTCGGATGAAGCACGTGAAGATTATACTGTGAAAAAAAAGAATGTATTTAAAAGTTGTTAATTAAACTGCTAAGCAAATAAGCTACTCAGAAACACCACTGTGTTTGAGCAGGAACAGGAAGTGATACTACTTCCAGCTCCCGTTTCTGCTCCGTGACAGCTCGTACTTTTCCTTTTTCTCCCTCCCTCGCTCACAGATACATAACGGGTATGACAGTCCATTCTCCCTGCAGCACGGACTACACTGCTGTCGGATTATAATATTATTTTATGCCATGTTAGACCCCTAATTAAAGATTGTGAATTATTATGTAGTTTTAGTTTGCATTATTCTCCTGAATTAGAAGAAGGTGATAACTATTACATTTGTTAAACTGATCTGCATTACATTAGACTGCTGATTTATTGTGAATGAATGATATTGTTTTATGATGCATTATACGGCTGAGTTATAAGAAATACTGTTTGCAGAAAGTCATCGCCTTATTTGTCTGATTGGAAGAGAAAAGAGCATACTGCCCCATCTCAGCAGGAGCAGATAAACAGGGAGCCAAGGTCGTAGCTTAGGCGCCGTGTGAGAGAAAGAATGTGAATGTTTAGGCTTTAATGATTAGGTGGGGGCCACTAGAGGCTATAAGAGTTTGAACAAGGCTCCACCATTTTGAGATCTGATGCTGTCTGCTGTATGGTGTCCATCTCCCACGCGTGTGTTCATTAAATCATCGTTTGACTCAACCTGGCCGGACCAGTGTTGTTATTTTGGTTTTCCTCTTGTATCCATCCCCAATATTTAAATCCGTAACACTGCCCATCAGGCTACATTGTTTAGGGCGATGGCTGTAGCATTCTGCTATTGCCTTCATATTAAATCATTTTTGTGAATAATTTTTAAAAAATATTTCTTCATGTCATTATGCGAGCCGCAAGTAGAGGTGACATGGGCCACGAGATTGAGACACAGGCATTAGAGCTTCTTGATGCATGTTTTGTTTGGGGTGTGGAAACCAAAAATAGAGGGGCATAGCCGAACACATGAAACGGGAAAATACCCCCGTGTAATCCTTTTATTTCAGCAAAGTAATTGTATTCTGAATACCATCTTTTTAAACAGTAACTGTAACGGAATACAGTTACTCATATTTTGTATTTTAAATATGTAACGGCGGTACATGTATTCCGTTACTCCCCAACACTGCATATTTGGATGCAATGACGTCACGGCGATGCGACAAAGACTGTCCAAATTCAAAGAGTGCTCAAAATGTGGGGACAAATGGGTCATACTTTTCCCCAAATTTTAAGGATGGGTCCAATGTATCCTTTGTGTCCTACTATATCCCAGGATTCATTGCGGGTCATACAGGAGATTTGTTTCTGATAACGATGGTGGTCAAAGAGGAAAACACTTTCAAATGTAAGTATATGAACATCTGGTTGTACAAAAGTTAAATTGTTATAGCGGTCGTGTTGTTAAGCTTTGGGCATCTGCATAGACATGTTTCTTTTATTTAAAATAACCGTAAACCAGCTTGTATCGCGGGTCCCGCGGTTTTTCATGTATTGCCTCTTACATACAGCTAATTTTGATTTTTTCGAATTGGCGATATGTTGTGAATACCAAACGGCTTAATTTATTAAAACGAGGAGAAAACGATCACCTCTTCACTGGGGTGAAGAATTGGGCCGCCACGGCGTGGATGTACAAGAATAAATCAGTTTACACATCATATTCATATGAGTGCGGTCCCATTAACCCTCATGCTGTACAGCAGCGGTCCCCAACCTTTGTTGCGCCACAGACCGGTTTATGTCAGACATGGAGCCTTTAAGGTATCGCGGATAAATACAACCACATAAAATGATCCGACCAAGACAAAAACTGTGGTATTTTGTAGATATAATAATAAACGTGAATGTACTGTGTAATTGTGTAACTTTATTAGCAGCGTCCTCCTGAAAATGCGCCAACATTGAGAGTAACCTGCTCCTCTCTGCCCCTTAATGCTCTCTGGTCGCTATGGTAACGTGTAAATATTTCTTTCAAAATAAGAGGAAAGACCCAGGGAAACCGAGTTAACGATAATAACCCCAAAAACCATAAATTTCACAGCGGAGCCTCAACTTTCGTGGCCCGGTACCAAACAACTCACGGACCACTGCTGTACAGAACCTGTGATGTCCAGACGGCATTCCTCTGGTGTTCTGCTGTGAAAACGTTTGGGTTTAGGGATTAACATAGTTGCCATGGTTTCCTTTCTTCTCTTATTTGTTGTGTTGGATTAGGACAATTCTGGAGAAGATGGGCCTGCAGTGGAAAGTCACCCCCTTGCAGGCCAGAAGACATGAGATAACTTTAAAGAATACAAAGTACGTATGTGTGTTATCAAGAAGATAATTCTTAAGAACACAAGTTAATAAATGTGCAATTACTAAGAGTTGTTGTGGTGTTTTTATTTGCCTGCTGTCATTTTTGATTTCCTCTGCCTTTAGGATTGCAAGTATCCAGGCTCAGGAGAGGGAGTCAGTGGGAAGCCCACTGCTGCTACTTGGCCCTGGTTTGCCCTCATGGATGAGGTGATAGAACAGATGCCTTCCATTAAGCCTCCTGTCCTAATGTCCTCTCTCCCTGAGGACACTCCAGGGCCAAGCGCAGCAGTGGGTGACCAAAACGACAGTGATGACGAAGTGGCTCAGCCACCTACGACAGGGAGAAAGAGGAAAAGAGATGATGAGCTGCTAGACCTCATCAGAGAGGACATGAGGCAGCAAAGAGAGGCTGAGGAGAGGAGAGCAGGGAGAGGATGGACAGACTGTTCACTTCTAGAAAGAACCCGTCTGTCTAAGGACACTACCTTGTGACGTAGGTAGGTAGTGTCCTACCTACGTCACAGTGTGCTCAGGAGGTGTCCTACCTCCTGAGCTTTGCCCACTAATTTACACTGAAGTAAAATAGGCCACATGTCTCTTGGCCAGTTCAGAGCAGTAGCCACCTTTTCAAAAGCATTGAAATATGAATCTACCTCAGTCTCACGAAAGGTAGGTACCAGAGCAATATTTTTGCTAACATTGAAACTTTTTGGGGAGACTTTTAGGATTCCTTTAGTGGCATGTGTTTCCTGCCCTGATGACACCTTCAGTGCTTCTACTTCAAGCTGCTTTAACCTGATTTATTTTTCAGCTTCTATCTCAAGCCTATGGATCTCCAGCCGGAGATCATAATCTGCTTTACGCACCTTCTCCTTCTCCTGTGCCTCCAACTGTAGTGATAGCAGTGCCATCACTGCTAGATGTTTGGGATTCTGAAGTGAAAGGCTTAAAAGCAAGGCAGAGTTTGGGGAGCCACATCTGATTTAACTTGGGCACCCAGAGGTGTAGCAAGTAGAGCTTGCTCTTCTGTTCTCTCTGGAGAAGCTGGATTAGCAGATGCTCCAGGGGAAGCTAAGGGGTCCGGAGAAGGTACCTCCATTGTAGCAGGGCTAATTAAGATACCTAACTCGATTAACCCCTCCAACAAAGCCTGCTTAATAGCCTTCTTCACTCCATATTTTGGTACGGAAAGTTTATACTGGGCAGCAATACTTAACAAGTCATCTTTGCGACACAAGTCAATTTTTTCAACGCTAGGCTGATTAACAAAATCAAGCAGGTCAAAACTCATCTTCAACTGCAACCATGAAACATAGCCACCCTAAAATCACGACACACTTTCATTAATTTAGGTTGTCCACAGCATAAAAAGATCCCAGACGAGCCCCCACTTGTGTTACGTCCCCCCCACCATGGTGGAGGCAAAGGTAGGAAGGAGACAGCAACACTGGACAACCACAATCAATGAAGGAGGAAGACAACAGAACAGTTAAGAATCAGGCCGGATTTATTGGTTGCTTGCCTTGATAGTCAAACTTAACAAAAGAAAAGAGGTGGGGGAGGAGGACTGGGCGGTTGATCCAAATCAAAGAAATTAATAAAACAAAAAGAGGTCGATAGCTTCCAAGGCCTAACTGAAACAAAAAATGCAAAACAAAAAGCCTACCTAGCTACTCGACAAAAGGTCAGTGAAAACATACAAGAGTGGCATCAACTGCATAACCTAGTGTGACTAACAGTTTAAAACCTGCAACCAGTGTATAGGGTACCCCAGCTTACCTGTCCAGCTTCCCACCACACACAATACAAAGAAGCCTGTTCGCAAATGTTTGTCATAAAGCAGAAGCCAGCAGCCACCAGCTGGCCAGGGAGCTGCTCATTTGTAGTGATCCTCGGAGAGTGATTGGCCACCTGTGCCCAGACCAGCCAACAGACACATGCCAATCAACTTTGAACTGGCCAATAGGTGGAGGCTTGACACCTGAAAGATAAAAAGTACACCAAAAGCAAAGCCACATCTCTTGGCACGTAACAAGCATCCTTCCCCTGAATTCGGACACAGCATATATAATTTCCTTTTTGTCTTCTTCTGTTTTACTGGCAGTTGGCAATAGACCCTGTGCACGAGAAAATGCTAACTTCCTGGTTTGAGACTGGATGTGGGGTTGTACATTTCCGGTAGCTTTACTTTGCGGTCAATGGCTACTGCGAAGATATTCTCCAAAATCATGTCCAAAACACGAAAACGGAAAGATGGCGTTAAGTTACAAAGAGCAGAAGGTGGGAACACTCACCACTGTTGTGTCATAAAAGATCTAATGATCAATTTTGACGTCAAAAGAGTTTAGATCGATCAGTTGTTTACATCAGTCAACACAAGCAGAACTGCATTACAAAATCAGAAGACACATCGTCCACATTCAGAAGCACATCTCTGTATAGTGACTGGTCTCATGATTTAAACAGGCAAATGTTCAGCATTCAAACTACAGGTGAAGAATAGTCAAACCAGATGTTTCCCCGTTATGTCGATATCAGCTAGTCAAGTACACACCTACACAGCATGTTAACAGACCGTGAAAAAAAGCCACACAAAAAATGAACGATTGCTGGTAAGGGTTTCTATACATTAGTATTTACAAAGGGTGTGTTGTGACTTACCTTCAAAATTACAGTGGTCCCTCGCTATAACGCGGTTCACCTTTCACCTCGCTGCTAGCAGTGTGACTCTGAAGTGCAGTGCTGTATGTCCACGATGTCCACGAAACTTTTCGCACCGTCAAAAAATAAAATTGGCTACTTGATTTCACCTATCGCTGGTTATTTTTAGAACATAACACCCGCGATAAACGAGGGACCGCTGTTTACAGATACTGAGAAATATAACATTTGAATCCCTTTTCTCTTTTGCTCTGAGGCCCGGGGAAGAATATCGACAAGTCGATGAACATCATTTACAGATATATTGGGTAAATGCCCGAGACATCTATAGAAATGTAAATCGCCGCTTGATTCATTCATTTGCTTAACTTGTTTTGGACCGTAAACCAAGCGCGAATAGGACACCGGAAACAAAGCTCCCCACAGGAGTAGCATATGCTAACGTGCACATAGTCTATTCATTTAATTAGAGGAAGAAGTACTGCCCTCTATTGGAAGAGAATGTAATTGTTCTGTCCATTATTCCCACCAGTCGCTTAGAGTACTAATCAGGTGAAACCAGATAATCTTCCACGGCATACCTGATCATTTCTCACGGCACAACTCTGTGGCACGGCACAGTGGTTGGGAAACACTGTCTTAGAGGACAAGAAGCAGAAGTCTGTATTTCCATTTCAGCTGCTGAGTTGGAGAGTGGAGGCAGAAAAATGCCCATCACCTTATTAAGAGGTGCCCAGCAGGTATAGTGTGTCATAAGTTGTGTGGATGAGGACCCTTATGCAAATTCACAGGCAGAAAGAATTCCTCGGTTTATCCCGGCTGTTTCCAGGCTGTACAAAAAGGAAAATGATGTAGCCAGTTAAGAGAAACTGCGAGCAGCATTCAGCTCAAGAGCACCACCAACCTCGAGACCATAAAACTGCAGTAGAGCTCACAAAGCAGAACCTGGTGGCTTCTTTGTGCACGTGTTTCGAGCAAACCCAAAAACAGTATATCAGCACAAGCACCTCATACCATCTGTCAGCACGGCGGTGGAGGGTTACTGAGTTGATACTGAACTCTTCCATACATCAAATTATTCTAGATTCAAATGTGAGGCCATCTAACTAAACTGAGTGATCAACAGGATTATGAGCCCAAGCACAGCAGCAGATCTCCAAAAGAACAGCTTAAAAAAAGTGCCAATGAGTTGCAGTGGCCCAAAGTCCAGACCTCATCCTGTTCACCTGGCCGAACGTTGTCGGACTGAAGAAGTCACACACAGTTCTTAGGACTCAGTTACTGTGTCTCTAGCAGGATGGTCTGTGGACCTTCAGCTGTCTCACAGGCACTTTCCTGCTCACTGTGTCAAATTTTCAGTTATTCCTCAGCATTTTTAGTGTTAATGGTTCCTGCAATAAATGTAGTTTGCCTATAGCTTAAAAAAAAAAAAAAGCCCCACAGTTTTCTTTACTGATGTCAGTTTTAAAGGATTACACGCTGCTACACTTGTGGATGAACTGTGTTCATATTATTGATGTCTGTCTTTAGAAAAAGAGACTGAAATCTCAGTAAAATTACATGTTCACATAAATAACATAACATTAATTTAATATATTAGAACATTTAGCTCAAGGCCTCGGAGAACAAAAGAACAGCCTCAAACAGGCACAATCATGACTGCAGGCTCGTAGTCTGGTTTTTTAGCGTGTACATTAGACACGTTTATTTCACAGACTACACACTGCTCAGGGAAATGAGCCTGATGCTCTTCTGCTTTTTCACGAAAATCAGATGAATTAGCAGTTATCACTTCCTGTCGGTGATGTAGCCAAGACCGACAATCATCACTAATTACAACAGAAGCTTAGGATCCTAGGAGGCACGCAACTACTTTATTCCAATAAAGTTGGGATGCTGCGTAAAAACTAAATAGCAAGAGTGAAATGATTTCCAAATCTCCTAAACCCGATTTAGATTCACAGCAGCTGCTGGACTTTGTCCCAATCTGATATCAGCTGCTCAGCAGTCCTGGGTGTTCGTTCATGTATTTTTGTTTCATGATGCTCCAGATGTTTTCAGTTGATGAAACGTCTGGATAGTTTAGCATCCACAGTCTTTTACCAAAAGCCATGCTGTAGTCATAGCTACAGTTTAGCATCACCCCTGAAAAAGATCTGAGATGTCTGAGTTGGTGCATATGTTGCTCTAAAACCTGTAAATAAGTTTCAGTATTGATTGATTTCCAGATTCCACAGCCTCTGATGCACTCCATACTATCAGAGATTCAGGTGTTTGAGTTGATTGCTGATAACAAGCCAAATGGTCCCTCTCCACTTTATCCCAGAGAAGACAGGCGTGTTTCTAGATCATGCTCACATGTGGCTTCTTCTTTGCATTGAGCCTTAAATATGAATCTTTGGATGATACAGTTTCCTGTTCAAAGTCACTTAAATGACTTATCTTCTTTTTTAGCTCATAGAGGAGAAGAGTTTTTAGTCACCTGCTGTCATGTAAGCAGAGCCTCAGAGAGCTGTGAGCATGACTGCAGGCTCGTACTGTGGGTTTCCTGCCTGCACACTGAACACGTATTTTCACAGGTCACACACGAATCTGAGAAACGAGCCTGAAGCTCTTCTGCTTTCTCTTCTTGCAGTGAAGGTTTTTTGTCCTCACAGTGAATATAAAAGAGAACGAAGAGCAGAGACCTCAGAGGATCACACATCTGTCTACTGTAAGTACACCGACGCTGCTTCACTTTATGTTTTTGTCTTGATTACTGTGGTGGAGAAAATTTAAATAACTTAAAGTAACAGGTGCAGTTACAGCAGGGACTGTTTCCTATTACTTAACAATTAAGAAAGTGCAAAACAATCTAAAAGTCACACTGAATCTAAATGTCATGTTTCAGAGTTTTAGATTCATCATTTTCTTTTTATTACAATTGTCACGGTCCTGGGTCTTTGGTCCAGGGTTTTGAGTTTTGGACTGTTGCTTCAGAACTCTAGTTATCTGTTATTCATATCGTAGTTTGTAGAAACTTTGTTTTGGACTGATTGAACTAGCAGCAGTGAGAACATCGGACTCACATTTGACCAAGCAATGAGTTATTTGACACCCTAAAACAAACATGTTGTGTTTGTTTGTTGATATTTTGCTGATATTTTCTAAAATCTATAAGCTGATTAATAGTTCAGACTGACCAAGTTTTATCTTAGTCAGGCTTGTGGGCAGTTCTCTTTATACTCAGTAGATGGTATTTTTATACAGTTTGTATCAATACAGAAAGCAGGGGAACCGTTCCCATCAGAAACATCCCTTATCCCCAACAGCATCATCATCAAGACATAGTAAATTAAAGGAATCAATCCAAATCACAAGAAGATAAAAAGGCAGGTCAAATTATTCTGAGGTCACAATGACAACAATGCACAGATGGGAGTGAAAAGTCCTTCTGGGAACCTAAACAATCGACAGTTTCAGTAAAGACCAAATTCACAGATCAGCTGGTAAAAAAACCAAACAGACAGGATAGCTCTGGATCATATTCAAACCTTCTTAAAGAGACATGTCTGTCTCTTTAATGGCTGCATTTTCACACAAATTTCTATTTGTTTCGTAACAGACACTGACTGATACTACAGAGCAAAAATAAACAAAAATAAAGTTCTCCCAGTAAATAGAATACTTTCAGTACTGTTTCTACTCAGTGTGAGCAGTCCAAGCAGTTTCTTTCTAATTCACACACACATTCATTCAGTGCTTCTAAACTTTCACATACTCACACAGGTACCATCCATCCTTCTATTTTCTTTCGCTTATCCAATTCAGGGTTGCTGGGGGGCTGGAGTCGACCCCAGCTGCCATAAAGCGAGAGATGGGCTAGAACCTGGACAGGTCGCCAGTCTGACGCAGGGCTCACACAGATCATACAAAATAAGGATTAAGCATAATTTGCATTAAACTGTGAGCATACTAAAGACCATACTAAAAATGTTTGATTCATCTAAATACTGGAAATGGAAAGTCCAACAAATACAAATATCATAAAGATGATAAAATACCCGTGTCCACACCTGTCAGTGACAATGAGCCTCTTTATTAAATACCAACAGTAGCTTTTAAAAAACAACAACAACAACAACATTTGTTGCTGCAGACAATTAGCAAATCTGTCCCATAGTGTGGACTAAATATAAAACCAAGCCTGATGAATATCACTTAGCAACGATTTTCACAGATGTTTAACCTCACAACCTTTGTTCTTACTCTCAAGTGGCAATTTTATGAAGCTGTTTCAGCACGACTGAGGACATAAATTCATTTTAATAGTAAGTAACTATATGGAGTAAACTTGTAATAACAACTGTCAAATCTCATAGCAACCACTGGTCACTAAAGAAACAATGTTTATTCCCCAACCAGTAAAAGAGTGTTTGCTGCAGATTGTTGCAACAAGAGTACTGCACAAAAAACATCCCTGCAATTGCTTTGGTCACCAGCAGATTACCACAGTTGCTCTTAGTTTTCATATAAGACATCAGCTGTTTTGGTAGTGAAATTGTTTAAATGTATTTGCAACCAATTTCAACTGGTAACTGCCATTTTCAATGAGTCAGGAAATACACATTTTTCCCTACCAAAATAAACTACACTGTTTTTTTGTTTTTGTTTTTAACGGGAAATTAGTAAACTAAGAAAACCCTAAATGGTCAAAAGTGATGTGGTTTCTAGTTTGGTCGTCCGCAAGGACAAACAACGAAAAACATAAACAGCAACAGATGTTATGGTCCTGAGTCTGGTGACTCAGTGCTGTTGATTATTAATCACTGCATGATGCATTGAGTTTTTCCTTTCCAGTCACCTTTCTCACTCACTATGTGTTAACAGACCTCTCTGTATTGAATCGTATCTGTTATTAATCTCTGTCTCTCTTCCACAGCATGTCTTTATCCTGTCTTCCTTCTCTCACCCCAACCGGTCGCAGCAGATGGCCGCCCCTCCCTGAGCCTGGTTCTGCCGGAGGTTTCTTCCTGTTAAAAGGGAGTTTTTCCTTCCCACTGTCGCCAAAGTGCTTGCTCATAGGGGGTCATATGATTGTTGGGCTTTTCTCTGTATCTATGAAGCGCCTTGAGGCGACATTTGTTGTGATTTGGCGCTATATAAATAAAATTGAATTGAATTGAATTGAATTAATATTCTTTGATTCAGTTAGTTTCTCATTATATCTTCTGATGTCTAGTTCTCTGCTTTCTAGTTCTCTGGTTTTGCCTCTATGCCTCCCCTGTGTTACACATCCCTCATCTAGTTTCTTGTCTAGCGTCTCCTTGTCAAGTCCACATCTCTGTGCCTGTCTCCTGTTTCCTGTTTTATTTTGACAGTCTCACGTCCTTTCTTAATGTTTTCAGTTTTGCTTCCTTTTCATCTCATTATGTCACATTAGTCCCAGCTGTGTTTCCCATTCCCTCGTTACTCCCTGGTGTAATTAAGCCCAGTGTTTCCCTATGTCCGTTGTCACGTCGTACCCTCTCAGTGCTGTGTGTTTCTGCCGTGCTCTTGGTTCACATTGTTGCTTCTTGTCAGTTCCTAGTTTCTAGCTTCTGTGTTTCTATTTTTCTAGTTTCCTGAGTTCTTAGTTTTCTAGCTTCTAGTTGTGTTTTGTTCCTTGTATTTAGTGTTCAAGTTTATGCAGTGCAATAAAAGCTGCCTCCTTTCGTTCATCCCTCCGTGTCCTGAGTCCTGCATTTGGGTCCTATATCCTGCCTGCCACAAAGTGTCACATGACAACAGTAAAGTGAGAACAGAAAACTGACAAACTGTTTCTGATTACTTCCAGTTCATACTGAACCATGGACTCTAAATCTGGTGATACAATGAAGATGGCAGCACTTGGCCGGCCTTTTGGCCTGGGGATGCTGTATGACTGCCGAAGCGATAAACTTGTCCCTGGTAAGATTTAACCTGTCACATCTGAAGTTTCAGTATTTGAAGCTATTTTAAATTCTTTTGCTTTTGTATTGGATTTAGGTAGCACAGTGGTTAGCACTGTTAGCTTACAGCAAGAAGGTCCTAAATTTGAATCCATGAGGTTAGGTGAACTGATTATTCTAAATTGCCAATGGGTGTGAATAGTTGTATGTCTCTCTGTGTTAGCCCTGCGAAAAACTGGCGACCTTTCCAGGGTGAACCCCACCTCTTACCCTATGACAGCCATTACTCCAGCTGTCCATCATGTATCACATACATGATATCAAATAATTCACTGTGCAATTGATCTGAAGGGAGACTCTGTCCACAGTGACCAAAACAGTTTTTATAGTAGGCATTAAACATGATTTTAACACAAGAAAGTTGGACGTGTGTGTGTGTACATATGTGTGTGTGTGTGTGTGTGTGTGTGTATATATATATATATATATATATATATATATATACACACACACACAAAGGCACTCATTAATAAATAGCTGGAAAAGAAACATGTGTAGTTGTAGCAGTAACCAGTGTGTTAAGTGGATGCGTTGTACAGGGAGCCACAGGCAGGAAAGATTTCCTGTGTCGTTCAGTGGTGCTTTTCGGTAATCTCAGACTCTCACTGAACGTGTTCCTGTGACTGACCAGCATGTCATGGAGTGGGTGGGAGGTGTTATCCAACATTGTCTTTATCTTGGACAACATCCGCCTCTCCGACACCACCTTGAGGGAGTTCAGCTCCATCCCCACAACATTACTGGCCTTACGGATTAGTTTATTGAGTCTATTGGCATCTGCTACCCTCAGCCTGCTCCCCCAGCATGCAACAGCATAGAGGATCGCACTGGCCACAACAGACTTATAGAAAATCCTGAGCATTTTCTGGCAGATGTTGAAGGACCTCAGTCGCCTCAAAAAATAGAGACGACTCTGGCCCTTCCTGTAAAGTGCTGTGGTGTTTTTAGCCCAGTCCAGTTTATTGTCAATGTGTACTCCAAGGTATTTATAGTCCTAATTGAGCATTGCGTGGCACATCCGACATACTGTTTTACTTTTGTCCATGACGCGCTTACCTTCAGGGTCATACGTCACATGAAAACCAAAATAGTTCCAAATGCCAGATCTGAATGAGGGTGGGGGAGGTTCCATTTGCCATGTTGCAAGGAGAGCTTAACTTCTGTCTCGCTAGCTTGCCCTGCGCTCAGTGAATCTGCGTTCGACTACTCTATATATAAACACATATACATATATATTAGGGATGCAACGATACTCATATCGATATTGAACCGTTCGATACAGTGCTTTCGGTTCGGTACGCATATGTATCGAACAATACAAAATGTTTAATTTATTTTATCAACTTTCCTTCTGACGATGCTGTCTGTGTTGAGCGCTCAGTGGATCTGCCCTCGACAGTGCAGCCTAGGAGGTGAGCTGGCTTCATGATGAATGCACAGATGTGGTGCAGAATGTGCCGTGAAAATTTAATAAATGACAAATTAAAAAGGCATGAACATTTTTTTTGTATCGAAAAAAATATCGAACCGTGAATTTTGTGTATCGTTGCACCCCTAATATATATATACATATATACATATACAGACAGACAGACAGACAGACAGATAGATGTGTGTGTGTGTGTGTGTGTGTGTGTGTGTGTGTGTGTGTGTGTACACGTATGTAGACGCCAGGTCAAGAGGGAGATATCATTAGCCCCACCCGAGATTGGGTACCAAAGATAGGGTATCGCCCCAAGGTTCCAAGTTAAACATTGGCGTCCCATTACAAAAACCAAATCAAGTCTTTTGATATTATTACTATCATTGCCTAAAATGTGTATTATGAGTTGAGTGTTGACTGAGATGCAGAGCCTGAACTCCAGAGTTTCTCCAGTCTCCAAAGTTTCATTTACTATTTTTGTGATCATCACAAAAAAGACAAAAAAACAAAGTAATTTTTTAAAAAAGAAATTAATAAATAATAAATAAATTATTTTAGAGTGTGATTTAATTGATGGAGTCCTGGTATTAATGTTTTTGCTTCTTGTTTTGCAGGAATGACTCTGTGGGATCGTGATGAGCTGATGAAAGATATAGCAGAAAGATCAAAGCCCTCTAATGAGTTTGAAATTGTTGCATCTGAATCAATTTCTGGCAAATCTTCAGCTCTAAATGTTGAAGCTTCACTGAAGGCAAGTTTCTTAGGTGGGCTGGTTCAGGTTGATGGATCTGCCAAATATCTGAATGATAGTAAATCTTCCAGAAATCAGGCCAGAGTAACACTGAAGTACAAGGCAACCACAAAGATCCAGGAGCTGTCCATGAATCATCTTGGAAGAGGAAACGTGAAGCATCCATATGTTTTTGATCAAGGCTTAGCAACACATGTAGTCACAGCTATTCTTTATGGAGCACAAGCTTTCTTTGTGTTTGACCGAGAAGTTTCTGAACACGAAGATCATCAAGATGTTCAGGGCAACTTGAAGGTGACCATCAAGAAGATTCCCTTACTTTCTGTAGAAGGTGAAGGTTCCCTGAAGATGGAAGAGAAGGACAAAGCCAGTCTTGATAAATTCTCCTGCAGGTTTTATGGAGACTTCTGTCTTCCACAACCACCAACAACCTTTCAAGGTGCAGTAGAAGTCTACCAAAGCCTGCCAGGATTACTAGGAGCTCAAGGAAAAAATGCTGTACCAGTGATGGTCTGGCTGCTGCCACTGACAGCTTTAGATTCTTCTGCTGCTAAACTCGTCCGTCAGATCAGTATAGGATTAGTTCAAGAAGCACAGAGAGTCCTGGAGGACTTCAGTGAGCTGGAAATGAGGTACAATGATGTACTGAGAACCAGCACTGCACAGCAGTTCCCACAGATTGGTAAAAAAATTAAAAGTTTTAAAGAAATGTGCTCTGAGTTCAAACTGGAATTCCAACAAACTTTGGGAAAGAAACTTCCATCAATCCGAGGAGGAGGAGAAGAGGAAGCTGAGCTTGCAGAGATCCTGAAGAAGAGACATTCTTCACCTTTCAACAGCAAAAACCTGAATGAGTGGATGGACTGTAAAGAGAGAGAAATCTACACTTTAATGTCTTTTACCAGCAGGATGAAAAACACCAAAATCATCTCATCTCAAAATGATCTGTACAAGGAAAGTCTGAGTGCAGAGCATGTTGTGTGTTTTGTTTTCACCTCTCTGGGAAAGGATGAACCGTACCTCTCAGCTTTATCACAATACTTAAGAGGAAAAACCAGCTCAGACATTCAAGATCCTCACACTCATGATGTAGAGAAGGAACAATGGTACGCCTCAAAAGAAGTAACAGATGAAATGAGGAAGAAAGCAAAACTCTTCAGTGATTTTGCAGAGGCCAACAAGGAGAACAAGAACATTAAGTTCCTGACAGTGGGGTTAACTAATGAGACCCAGGAAGGTTCCAGCATCTACCTTTATGAAGGTGGATTTGCTGTCAGTGAGAACTTTGAGCCTCCTTCAAAGCCTGAAACTGTGACAGCAGCTGACAGAAACCACAACAGTGTGACACTGAAGATTTCTCCACCCAGATTTGGAGCAGAGAACATCACCTCCTACTCTGTTGAGCACTGTGTCAGTGGAGAGGATGGATGGCAGCAGAAGACAGAAGCAAAGGCTGAAGAAGTCACAGTGAGAGATCTGAAGCCAAACACAGAGTATGTGTTCAGATGCAGAGCAGTGACCTCAGCAGGTGTCGGGCCGGATAATCAAGTTTCTATTAAAACAACTTCAAGTGGCAGAAACAAAGAAACATGTTTGGCAGAAAAACTGAGAGATAAAAGTGAAAAGATCAAATCTGATTCCCCCACAGTTTACAAACTGCCTCTGACAGAAGAACACATGAACATACAGTGGGGCAAAAAAGTATTTAGTCAGCCACCGATTGTGCAAGTTCCCCCACTTAAAATGATGACAGAGGTCAGTAATTTGCACCAGAGGTACACTTCAACTGTGAGAGACAGAATGTGAAAAAAAAATCCATGAATTCACATGGTAGGATTTGTAAAGAATTTATTCGTAAATCAGGGTGGAAAATAAGTATTTGGTCACCTCAAACAAGGAAAATCCCTGGCTCTCACAGACCTGTAACGTCTTCTGTAAGAAGCTTTTCTGTCCCCCACTCGTTACCTGTATGAATGGCACCTGTTTGACCTCATCATCTGTATAAAAGACACCTGTCCACAGCCTCAACCAGTCAGACTCCAAACTCTGCCATGGCCAAGACCAAAGAGCTTTCGAAGGACACCAGGAAAAGAATTGTAGACCTGCACCAGACTGGGAAGAGTGAATCTACAATAGGCAAGCAGCTTGGTGTGAAAAAATCAACTGTGGGAGCAATCATCAGAAAATGGAAGACATACAAGACCACTGATAATCTCCCTCGATCTGGGGCTCCACGCAAGATCTCATCCCGTGGGGTCAAAATGATCATGAGAACGGTGAGCAAAGATCCCAGAACCACACGGGGGGACCTGGTGAATGACCTGCAGAGAGCTGGGACCAAAGTAACAAAGGTCACCATCAGTAACACACTACAACGGCAGGGAATCAAATCCCGCAGTGCCAGACGTGTTCCGCTGCTGAAGCCAGTGCATGTCCAGGCCCGTCTGAAGTTTGCCAGAGAGCACATGGATGATACAGCAGAGGATTGGGAGAATGTCATGTGGTCAGATGAAACCAAAGTAGAACTTTTTGGTATAAACTCAACTCGTCGTGTTTGGAGGAAGAAGAATACTGAGTTGCATCCCAAGAACACCATACCTACTGTGAAGCATGGGGGTGGAAACATCATGCTATGGGGCTGTTTTTCTGCCAAGGGGACAGGACGACTGATCCGTGTTAAGGACAGAATGAATGGGGCCAAGTATCGTGAGATTTTGAGCCAAAACCTCCTTCCATCAGTGAGAACTTTGAAGATGAAACGAGGCTGGGTCTTCCAACATGACAATGATCCAAAACACACCGCCCGGGCAACAAAGGAGTGGCTCCGTAAGAAGCATTTGAAAGTCCTGGAGTGGCCTAGCCAGTCTCCAGACCTCAACCCCATAGAAAATCTGTGGCGGGAGTTGAAAGTCCGTGTTGCTCGGCGACAGCCCCAAAACATCACTGCTCTTGAGAAGATCTGCATGGAGGAATGGGCCAAAATACCAGCTACTGTGTGTGCAAACCTGGTAAAGACCTATAGTAAACGTTTGACCTCTGTTATTGCCAACAAAGGTTATGTTACAAAGTATTGAGTTGTATTTTTGTTATTGACCAAATACTTATTTTCCACCCTGATTTACGAATAAATTCTTTACAAATCCTACCATGTGAATTCATGGATTTTTTTTTCACATTCTGTCTCTCACAGTTGAAGTGTACCTCTGGTGCAAATTACTGACCTCTGTCATCATTTTAAGTGGGGGAACTTGCACAATCGGTGGCTGACTAAATACTTTTTTGCCCCACTGTATATGGATGCAAGAAGTTTAACCTTGGAGAAGAAACTGAGGGGCAGAATCGTACAATAATACTTTTTGGAGCGACAGGATCAGGAAAGTCCACTCTGATCGATGGGATGATCAACTACATTGTTGGTGTCGAGTGGGAGGACAGTTTCAGGTTTAAATTCATTAATGAGGATCAGTCAACATCACGACCTCACAGTCAGACCTCTGAAGTCACTGTTTACAAAATCAACCACCAGGATGGATTTAAAATCCCGTTCTCTCTGACCATTATTGACACTCCAGGCTTTGGAGATACAAGAGGCATAGAAAGAGACAGAGAGATCACAGAGCAGCTACGTAATCTCTTCTCTGATCAGGGTGGTGTCACTGAAATCGATGCTGTGTGTTTTGTAGCACCAGCTGCTCAAGTGAGATCCACAACACAGAAATATGTGTTTGATTCAGTGCTCTCAATCTTTGGCAAAGATGTGGCAGAAAACATCAGCATTGTGGTGACATTTGCAGACAGTCAGCGACCTCCAGTTCTAGAGGCGATCAATGCTGCAGGAGTCCCATGTCCTAAAACAAAAGACGGGCTGCCGGTTCACTTCAAGTTCAATAACTCAGCGCTGTTTGCAAACGACAAAGGAGACAGAATGAGTGATGATGATGAAGAAGGAGGTTTTGATCAGATGTTTTGGAAAATGGGGACAAAAAGTATGAAGAAGTTTTTTGCTGCTCTGAATAAAATAGAAACCAAAAGCTTGACACTGACAAAGGAAGTCCTCAGAGAAAGAAAGCAGCTCGAGATTTCAGTTGAGAATCTGCAGGAGCAGGTGAAACTTGGGTTAGCCAAGCTTGAGGAGATAAAAGAGACGAGTGATAAACTTAACATATATGGAGCAGAGAGGAGGCGATACCTGGGAATGGAGAAGATGATTGCTGAAAAACTGGAGGCTGAATATGAAACGTTACAGGTTGAAGTGA
Organism: Neolamprologus brichardi; assembly: GCF_056152115.1. Taxonomy (NCBI): domain Eukaryota; kingdom Metazoa; phylum Chordata; class Actinopteri; order Cichliformes; family Cichlidae; genus Neolamprologus; species Neolamprologus brichardi. The sequence continues at coordinate 1,791,997 of NC_142121.1, read as the reverse complement.
TGAAACTGATGGAGAAATCTTCTAAGTGTCTGAACAGACTCAAAGAGACATCACTGAAGACAAACCCTCTGTATATTCCAGAGTACATCGACATGCTTATTGAAGGAGAGAAATCTGAAGTCAAACCAGGCTGGAAGAGACGAGTTGAGTCTCTGATGTCCATGAAGGAAAAAGCAGAGCTCATGGCTAAAATAGAGGAAGGAGAGAAACTCCTTCACTGAACGTTCATGTGATCACAAAGAAGAACAAAGAAAAGGTCGAGACCAGTTTGAACTCAGATGATAAAGATCTGAACTCAGTCGATGAAGACAAACGACACATGTAAAAAATCTCATATTTACTGTTTGCTGCCTGATAAGATCTCATTTTAAAATTGATTTATCTTTAACATAGAAGTGTGATTATTGGAGTGGACTTTACGATGTTCAACCTTTTACTTTTTGTTTTCAGCATATTTTATATTCTTTAACTTTGATCTAATATTAAGTTTATTTTCTCAGTGACTCCTGATGTTGATGTTTATGGAGTTTTTAATGTGTTGATTTTTATGCTTTTATTTAAAAAGTATAATTTTACTTTTTGTTTACTTTCCTGTAATTTTTCTGGATGTTTCTGTAATTTAGTTGCTTCATAAAACACAGTAAATGTTTATCAGCTATCAAACGTAGTTTTACTAACTCACAGGTGTCATTTACACATTCACAGCTTCATTTTCATTTACTTCCTGTCCACTCGTTTTTAAATTTACACTCAGTAACTTAACACAGTGCTTGTAGTTTGGCCAGCAGCCCAGCAGAGGGCGCTCCCTTCCAGCAGAGTCCTCAGTAATGTCTGACAGTGAGGCAGCATGAAGAACTTCAGCCGTCTGAAACCAGCTCGAATGTTTCCAGTAAAGCTGTGCTCCTTTAGTCTCTGTGCATTTACTACATTACACATTATTTTATTAGAATCATTGAATCTGGCAGTTCTGAGCTCTGTATTCTAGTGATGGGATTTCCGGCTCTTTTTAGAGAACCGGCTCTTTTTAGAGAACCGGCTCTTCAGGTTGTTTTGTTGCTTTAATTTATTTATTATTAACAATAATATAAAATTATGCACAAAAGGAATTACTAATGTAAAAAAAGTGGTTTTATTTATATATGTTTATATATAAATATATGCGGTGGCCCCTAGAGACAAAACACGTACAAACTCCAAAACACATTTCTAGCGTTAACTGAACTTCCAAAACAGCTACTTAGATCACTTAAATTACACAATTGAAAGCATATGTGTATTGTTTGTGTATTTATACACAATCACTCATATATATTCAAATAATAATAATTTAAAAAAAATGTTCATTTACCTGTTACTACCACACACCAAGTCCGGTCGTTGGTTCTTTCTGGCTTGTGTAGCCACGAGGTAACAAAAGCTCAACACTGCCCCCTAGCATCCTGGAGCACTTCTGTTGTGTTTTTTAAGTGTTTTGGAGTTTGTATGTGTTTTGACTGTAGGGGCCACCGGAAATATACTTTTATTTATTCACTCCACATAAAATGTAATAAATAAATAATATAATACAAAAACCAACTATTCAAATTTCAACTTTTAACTATTTAAATTTTCAGCTTTGATAATTATAATTTGATCAACTGGTCCTGAATCCAATTGACACCCTCTTCTCAACAAGAAGCCTGAGGTCGGGGGAGCCCGACTATCCTGGAGGGACATTCCCTGCCACATACATGATGGACAGGTGGAGGAACTGGAGGGTCATGTGCCTGGCGGGACGGTCGATTTAGGACAGGAGGAGTATCTACCTTTTCGGAACCATGATAACAGGGTTCTTGCTGATCTTAGCTGGCTTGGACTTGTGTGGTGGACCGAGTTGAAAACAGGAGGAGTCACAGAAATTATTTGAAAAATAGGGTTGCCATTTAACCCTCTCAAGGCAGGCGTTGCAAATTTGCAACAAGTAAAAACTAACAACCTGATTACCCCACATACATATTTTATGAGGTTTTTTTACTCAGAAGTACCACTGCAGGTATTCTTTTGTGCATTAGCAACAAAAACTTAATTTGAGCCTGAGAGGGTTAAACCAAAAATTATATTTACAAAAGTAATAAATGTTGAGCTCATAAAATAGGTAAAAGAAACAAAACTCAACTCATGTAAAACCGCAACTTAACAAACCAACTGACTGCCCAAACAAGCATAACTGACCTAAACATGAAATGACACACAAGGATTTATCTAATGGCTGATCAGACCACTATGACACATGAGGGGTAACTAAACAAAACACAACTGTAAACAAAAAAAAAATGCAGTACAGTCTGGTTTGATAATAAACTAAACACCAAAGAAGAAAATCAAAAACATTAACCCCTAAACTCAAATATTTAATTAAGGGCAACTACTTTGTTTTTACATTAAAGAAAACACACATTCCCCCCTTCAGCAGGAAGTGGTGGTGCAGTCCAATTATCCCTGTTGCATTTAATGCTTTCAAACCCTGGCCACCACATTTTGTCTGGCAACGACTTCAGAGTGTGGCCATGGGTTTGTCCATCACAACCACCTTTCTGATGATCACCATCATCCCATGAGGCAAGCATGGAGCTCCAGACCGAGAGCGACTGATGGTCGTTTGATATTTCTTCCATTTCTAAAGAATCACACAACAGTTGTCACCTTCTCACCGAGCTTCCTGCTGATGTCTAGAAGAACGTTCCTGGCTTCTTCAGGTCTACGGTCTTATCTGACATCCTCTGACAGATTTATGGTCAGATTTATAGATGTGAAACTGTGAGTGTTAAAAAAACATTTCCTGAAGATGAAAGTTGAATTTCAATATGTTTTTTTTCTCTTCGTGCACCAATCTGTTCAGTAATGTTTAATTAATGTGCTTGTTAATATTACTTGAATGTTGTCTGTCATGATCAGTAGCAGCAGCTGCAGTGTGTTGGTGCCACAAGGGGGCAGCAGAGTTTAAAGCCGCAGATATCAGACCGTTTGGGGTTGGAGTTGCTTCCTCTCAGAGACCAAGAGGCAGACGACAGAACAACTTCAGAGGATCGACGACCTCTGCTGTGAGTACACTGTGTGTCATCATAATGAATGCTAAATGATCCAGGTAGATCAGTTAAAGAGGCATTTCAGTCAGACAGACTGTCTGTCTTCATTCAGGGAGGGAAACACTTTCCCTTTCATTCCCTTTCACTTTCATTCCATCAGTGTTTTAAAGCTAAACAGCAAGTGAAACTGAAAGTGAGTGCTGCCATTAATCAGCTCTGATAAAACAGGATGACCACACAGTAATGGAGTTTATTTATTTAATCCCAAATGTGGGATGACTGTGTCACTAATGTGTGAGTGTCGATGATAGTCTGTGGAAAACAAAAAGCAAAAAGAAACCAAAACAAACAAACTCCCGCCTGCTGGGGAGGAGAGAGAGAGAAAGTTACAGGGTGTGGTCCAACAGTCAGATTTCCTCAGGAAAGACGATAGCTGAGTGGTCAGAGCGCGCTTTGAATAGTCCAAAAATGACCTCTTACCTCCTTCTCCTTAACATTTTTTCTTCATCACAGTGGGAAACATTACAAGGTCAAGGAAAGGTATTAAGGAGGATTTTTAAGGACTTAAAAACAAGAAGAAACTACAGTGACAGAAGATGGACTACAAAATGTGCATCTCACTCTGTGTTCTTCAATTTATATGTTATTACCACTCACAACTATATTTAAAAAAAATCATGGTAGCAAACATAGTTATAGTTGAGTAATATAACACTGAGATTTATGTAATTGTATAATAAGGGCCCAAAAACTGCAGGTAATAATATGGAAATGAAGCCCGGTAGTAAGGTGGTAATAGTTCGGCAACAAGGCAGAAACAAGAACGTAATAATGTGATAATTACTGGTGGAGGACATGTTTTCTGTAGGCTACCTGTTCATTTTTCTTTAGCTTTATTTATATTAATGTACACATCTCCAGTTATCCTCTGCTGCTGAGACAGTCAAATTAAGTTCTTCAAATAAGGTTCTTGGGAAATGATCTGGAACATTGTGCAACCTCATCAAATGGGACTGGATCATAACAGTTAGATGTGAAGGAATGCAGAGTGATCAGCTACTCTGTGAATTTGGAGCAGAAATGTCCCAAGCTCCTCACAGGAAGATTACAAAATGTGCACATCGACAAAGCAGATGGTCCAGTTCATACAAACACACTGGCACAAACTTCTCTCAGTCCTGCTACCAATCTGAATCACACTCACTTCCTCTTACAATCATCAGCTTTTCACAATAAAACAGGATACATTGTACTCCTTTTAAAAGGAATTCAAACATTTTCATCAATATTTTAAACATTATTATTTTACATTTTAACATGGATTTCAATATCTTCTATCTTCAACACATTTTAAGAAATGACGGTTTTAACTTGGTTACAGTTTTTTCTGAGGTTTATCAACCTGACAGTGTTACTTTGAAATAATTTTTAA
>NC_142121.1:1750000-1785000 GCF_056152115.1 Neolamprologus brichardi | reverse complement strand
ATACCAGAGGCGCAAAACACCAGCTACTGGTAGACAGAACAGTCAGCCGAGACTGCAAGACCAGACTAACCAACCTGTGCACTGCCTGGATTGATTACAAGAAGGCCTATGACTCAATGCCCCACAGCTGGATACTGGAATGCCTAGAATTGTACAAGATCAATGGGACCCTAAGAGCCTTCATCAGGAACTCAATGGGGATGTGGCGTACAACACTAGAGGCCAACTCCAAGCCCATAGCACGAGTCACCATCAAGTGCGGGATCTACCAGGGAGATGCTCTGTCCCCACTGCTGTTCTGCATAGGCCTGAACCCCCTCAGTGAGATCATTAACAAGACTGGCTACGGATACCGACTACGGAACGGAGCAGTTGTCAGCCACCTCCTGTACATGGATGACATCAAGCTGTATGCCAAGAGTGAACGAGACATCGATTCACTGATCCACACTACCAGGCTATACAGCAATGACATTGGAATGTCGTTCGGGCTGGAGAAGTGTAGTCGGATGGTAACAAAGAGAGGGAAGGTAGTCAGAACTGAGGGGATTGAACTACCAGAAGGCAACATTGCAGACATAGAGGACAGTTACAAGTACCTGGGGATCCCGCAGGCGAATGGGAACCATGAAGAGGCCGCTAGGAAAGCTGCAACCACCAAGTACCTGCAGAGGGTCAGGCAAGTCCTGAGGAGTCAGTTGAACGGTAAGAACAAGATCCGGGCCATCAACACGTACGCCCTGCCCGTGATCAGGTACCCTGCTGGGGTAATAGGCTGGCCAAAGGAGGAGATAGAAGCCACTGACATAAAGACAAGAAAGCTCCTTACCATGCATGGAGGGTTTCACCCCAAGTCCAGCACCCTGAGGCTGTACGCTAAGCGGAAGGAAGGGGGTCGGGGACTGGTGAGTGTCAGCACCACAGTCCAGGATGAGACAACGAACATCCAAGAATACATCACGAAGATGGCCCCAACTGACAGCGTGCTCAGTGAATACCTCAGGCAGCAGAAACCCAAGAAAGAGGAGGGAGACGAGGAACCATCATGGAAGGACAGGCCCCTGCACGGTATGTACCACCGGCAGATAGAGGAGGTGGCTGATATCCAGAAATCCTACCAGTGGCTGGACAAAGCTGGACTGAAAGATAGCACAGAGGTACTAATCATGGCAGCACAAGAACAAGCTCTGAGTACAAGATCCATAGAGGCTGGGGTCTATCACACCAGGCAAGACCCCAGGTGCAGGCTGTGTAAAGATGAGAAAATCCAGCACATAACAGCAGGGTGCAAGATGCTAGCAGGCAAGGCATACATGGAACGCCATAACCAAGTGGCCGGCATAGTGTACAGGAACATCTGTGCCGAGTATAACCTGGAAGTCCCGAGGTCAAAATGGGAAATGCCCCCAAGGGTGGTGGAGAATGACCGAGCTAAGATCCTGTGGGACTTCCAGATACAGACGGACAAAATGGTGGTGGCTAACCAACCGGACATAGTGGTAGTAGACAAACAGAAGAAGACGGCCGTAGTGATCGATGTAGCGGTTCCGAATGACAGCAATATCAGGAAGAAGGAACACGAGAAGCTGGAGAAATACCAAGGGCTCAGAGAAGAGCTCGAGAGGATGTGGAGGGTGAAGGTATCGGTGGTCCCCGTGGTAATCGGAGCACTAGGTGCGGTGACTCCCAAGCTAGGCGAGTGGCTCCAGCAGATCCCGGGAATAACATCGGAGATCTCTGTCCAGAAGAGCGCAGTCCTGGGAACAGCTAAGATACTGCGCAGGACCCTCAAGCTCCCAGGCCTCTGGTAGAGGACCCGAGCTTGAAGGATAAACCGCCCGCAGGGGCGTGCTGGGTGTTTTTATTTTTTTTTTATATGTATATACACATGTGTATATATATATATATATGTATATACACATGTGTATATATATATATATATGTATATACACATGTGTATATATATATATATATGTATATACACATGTGTGTATATATATATATATATATATGTATATACACATGTGTATATATATATATATATATATGTATATACACATGTGTATATATATATATATATATGTATATACACATGTGTATATATATATATATGTATATACACATGTGTATATATATATATATGTATATACACATGTATATATATATATATATACACATGTGTGTATATACACATGTGTGTATATTTATACATGTGTATATATATATACACATGTGTATACTCAATACTTTGTAACATAACCTTTGTTGGCAATAACAGAGGTCAAACGTTTACTATAGGTCTTTACCAGGTTTGCACACACACTAGCTGGTATTTTGGCCCATTCCTCCATGCAGATCTTCTCAAGAGCAGTGATGTTTTGGGGCTGTCGCCGAGCAACACGGACTTTCAACTCCCGCCACAGATTTTCTATGGGGTTGAGGTCTGGAGACTGGCTAGGCCACTCCAGGACTTTCAAATGCTTCTTACGGAGCCACTCCTTTGTTGCCCGGGCGGTGTGTTTTGGATCATTGTCATGTTGGAAGACCCAGCCTCGTTTCATCTTCAAAGTTCTCACTGATGGAAGGAGGTTTTGGCTCAAAATCTCACGATACTTGGCCCCATTCATTCTGTCCTTAACACGGATCAGTCGTCCTGTCCCCTTGGCAGAAAAACAGCCCCATAGCATGATGTTTCCACCCCCATGCTTCACAGTAGGTATGGTGTTCTTGGGATGCAACTCAGTATTCTTCTTCCTCCAAACACGACGAGTTGAGTTTATACCAAAAAGTTCTACTTTGGTTTCATCTGACCACATGACATTCTCCCAATCCTCTGCTGTATCATCCATGTGCTCTCTGGCAAACTTCAGACGGGCCTGGACATGCACTGGCTTCAGCAGCGGAACACGTCTGGCACTGCGGGATTTGATTCCCTGCCGTTGTAGTGTGTTACTGATGGTGACCTTTGTTACTTTGGTCCCAGCTCTCTGCAGGTCATTCACCAGGTCCCCCCGTGTGGTTCTGGGATCTTTGCTCACCGTTCTCATGATCATTTTGACCCCACGGGATGAGATCTTGCGTGGAGCCCCAGATCGAGGGAGATTATCAGTGGTCTTGTATGTCTTCCATTTTCTGATGATTGCTCCCACAGTTGATTTTTTCACACCAAGCTGCTTGCCTATTGTAGATTCACTCTTCCCAGTCTGGTGCAGGTCTACAATTCTTTTCCTGGTGTCCTTCGAAAGCTCTTTGGTCTTGGCCATGGCGGAGTTTGGAGTCTGATTGGTTGAGGCTGTGGACAGGTGTCTTTTATACAGATGATGAGGTCAAACAGGTGCCATTCATACAGGTAACGAGTGGGGGACAGAAAAGCTTCTTACAGAAGACCTTACAGAAGACGTTACAGAAGATGTTACAGGTCTGTGAGAGCCAAGGATTTTCCTTGTTTGAGGTGACCAAATACTTATTTTCCACCCTGATTTACGAATAAATTCTTTACAAATCATACCATGTGAATTCATGGATTTTTTTTTCACATTCTGTCTCTCACAGTTGAAGTGTACCTCTGGTGCAAATTACTGACCTCTGTCATCATTTTAAGTGGGGGAACTTGCACAATCGGTGGCTGACTAAATACTTTTTTGCCCCACTGTATATATACGTATATATACGTGTATATATATATATATATATATATATATATATATATATATATATATATATCAAGTCAAGTTTATTTATAAAGCACATTTAAAAACAACCAAGGCTGACCAAAGTGCTGTACAATAAAATACAAATATAAAATACAATAAAACACAAGTACATAAAACACCTCACTGATAAAAACAATAAGTTAAAACAGTAAGTTAAACCTTGCTAAAAGCCAATGAGAAGAGGTGAGTTTTAAGAGCAGTTTTAAAAGTTCCTAGGCTTGTGGAGAATCTGATGTGAGGAGGTAAACTGTTCCACAGTCTGGGTGCAGCCACAGCAAAAGCCCTCTCTCCCCTAGTCTTTAATCTGTGCCTGGGAACATCTAAAAGCATCAGGTCTGCTGACCTCAAAGATCTCCTGGGGCGGTAAATGCTGAGAAGCTCTGCCAGGTAAGGAGGTGCAGTACCGTTAAGAGCCTTAAAAACCAGCAGTAGAATTTTAAAATCAATCCTAAAAGCAACTGGGAGCCAGTGGAGAGAGCAGAGGACCGGAGTGATGTGGTCTCTCTTTTTGGAACCGGTCAGCATGCGAGCAGCAGCGTTCTGCACCAGTTGGAGGCGATGCAGACAGGAACGATCTAAACCAGCATAAAGGGAGTTACAGTAGTCCAGCCGTGATGTAATAAAAGCATGGACCACCCTTTCTAGATCGTTCCTGCACAGGTAGGACTTGACTTTAGCTAAAATCCGTAGATGATAAAAAGATCCCTTGACTACGGAGCTGATTTGTTTATCAAATTTAAAAGCACTGCTAAAAGTAACACCGAGGCTCTTAATGGAGGAAGTACATTTGGAAGTTAGGGGTCCCATAAAATCAAAGGAAAGGTTGGGGTCTTTAGGAAGCCCAAACACAATGACTTCAGTTTTACTTTCATTTAGATGTAGGAAGTTAAGAGCCATCCAAGTCTTAATGTCAGACAGACAGGAGAATAACGGCTGCAAAGAGTCCTTACAGTCTAACCTCAGAGGGAGGTAGATCTGAATGTCATCAGCAAAGGTGTGGAAGGACACATTATGTTTGCGCAGCACATCGCCCAGAGGGAGCAGATACAGAGTAAACAACAGGGGGCCTAGAATGGACCCCTGAGATACACCACAAGTTAAAGGAGCTCTGGGAGATGACAGTTCACCGAGGTGAACAGAAAAACTCCTGTTATCCAGGTAGGACTGGAAAAACTTTAAGACAGTACCTTTCAAACCGACACAGTGTTCTAGGCGGGATAACAGTATGTTGTGATCAACAGTATCAAAGGCTGCTGTCAGGTCTAAGGTTACTAGGACAGCAGCACAACCAGAGTCTACAGTTAAAAGCAAATCGTTAAAAACTCTCAGTAAGGCGGTTTCAGTGCTGTGACGAGCTCTAAAACCAGACTGAAACTTCTCATAGAGACTGTTGTTGTCTAAAAATGACTGGAGCTGCCTGAGGACAACTCGCTCCAGTACTTTGGACAGAAAGGGCAGATTGGAGATGGGCCTATAGTTAGAGAGTATAGATGGGTCCAGGTTAGGCTTTTTAAGGAGAGGTTGAACAACGGCATGCTTAAAAAGTGTTGGGAAACAACCAGAGCTGAGACAGGCATTGATCAGGACCAGAAGGACAGGTCCAACTGAGTCCAGGACCTGCTTCAGAAGACGAGAGGGGATAGCGTCAGTGGAACAGTTGGTAGACTTGACCATGCAGACTGTTTCATGCAGCTGAGAAAGAGAGATTAGCTCAAACTGGTTAAAGGCAGATTGGCACGAGGGAGAAACACAGGGATTGAAAGGTGGAGGTGGAATGACAGACTGAAGGGAGGAAATCTTATTAACAAAAAAATATAAAAAGTCATTGCAGAGGGTGGCAGAAGGTGTGAGGCGAGTGGACGTATGAGGATCAACAATGGAGTTTAGAACACGAAACAGAGTCTGAGGTTTATGGACATTACTGCTGACCAGGTTAGATATGTAGGAGGACTTAGCCTCTTTAGCAGCTTTCTGATAAGTTAAAAGAGAGTCTCTCAGGATATTGAAGGAGATTTGCAGCTTGTCCTTTTTCCACTTTCTCTCAGCACACCTGCAGGAGCGCCTGAGAGCACGAACAGAGTCTGTAATCCAGGGTTCAGTGTGAGCTTTGGGACGGAGTGATTTTAGGGGAGCAATGGAGTCCAGAATAGAAGTGCATGTTGAGTTAAAAAGAGCAATTAAATCTTCTGCACACAGGGAGTCAATCCAGTCCACCGTGGAGAGCTCAGAGTTGTTGAAAGCAGCAGAGAAGTGGGATGGTACATGGGTATTGATGATCCGGTGGCGGCGTGAAGGAGCTTTAACTGCAGCAACAGAACATTGTGCAGTAGCAGAAAACAGAACAGGAAGGTGATCAGAGATACACGCACTCTCACAGATTTCAGAGACGTGGATACTCAGGCCGTGAGACATGACGAGGTCCAGTGTGTGACCTTTCTCATGTGTGGAGCCAGACACACACTGAGTCAGGTTAAAAGAGTCCAGCAGTGATACAAAGTCTCTAACCAGAGGTTTAGATGGACAACACACATGGATATTCAGATCGCCAACAATAAGAAAATGATCAAAATCTACTGAAAGTCCTGATAAGAATTCCCCAAACTCACTGATAAAACCCTTGTTGAATTTGGGAGGACGGTACACTACTGCACACAGTAATGGAGTAGATGAGTTCAGTTTAAAAAGCTGCAGTTCAAAGCTGGAAAAGGAGAAAGATGAAATCTGATGACAGTCATAAACTGATTTAAAAACACAGGCAAGGCCTCCACCTTTACCAGAAGACCTGGGAGAGTTGAAAAAACAACAGCCTGGAGGAAGAAGCTCAGAGAAAGCCACAGTCTCACCAGCATGTAGCCAGGTCTCACTCAGGAACATAAAATCCAGTTCATGAGAAGAGAAGAAATCCTTGAGCAGAAACGTCTTATTGGAGAGGGATCGAATGTTGATCAAAGCCATAGATAAGGTGAGATCAGTAGCTGTCATCGGGGTTGATGTGCGGCTGAGTGGGCGGAGGTTTGAAATAACGGTACCAAGTCTGCGGATCCGTGGCTGGAGAGGAGCCGATGACCCAGCACCCGGAACAGGAGCAAACAGCGACGTACTTGAAGAGTCACGCAGGAGAGGAGCAGACATCAGGCGCGGGCCGGAGGTGGAAGAGAGTCGCTCACCTGAGGAGAACGCCACCGCCGGCATGGCGAGGAGCGAACCAGATGACTGAAGGAAGCGCGGGCCGAGAAGCGGGCCCGCCGGTGAGACAGGAGCAGCACCAGGCGGAGTTGGAGAGACAGTGCGCACCCAGGGTCCTCTGGGTTGGAGTGAGCCTCTCACAGTGGCAGAGTAGCAGAAACCCATTTGTACAAGGAGAGGATCAGCCAGGCAAGAAAGTGACAGGAATGCCTTTGTACGAGCCAGGAGACCACTTCGCTTCCCTCGTCTTCTCCAGCGTCTTCTCCAGCGTTTTCTCCAGCGTTTTCTCCGGTGTAGCTTGGGAGGGAGGAACCAGGTGCGACGTAGGTAAGGCGGAATGCCATGGAGCGGTGGAGGCGCACTGCTTGTTTGCCCATCAAAAACAAAGGACAAAGGTGCTGTCACTGCTGAGTCCCGGATGATAAAAAGAGTTTTTCGGTCATAAGTCCGGAGCGAGTTAATTTCCACAGTTAAGGCAATGAACAGCAAACAGAAAACCAGAAAACAGGTGGAGTGACAGCAAGCCGAACATACTGGCGCCATCTTGTCACGTGATTATATATATATCTATGTGTGTATGTATGTGTGTATATATACATATATATATACACTCTGGGCACTGACTCCCTTTTGGAGCCTTGTGGCACCCAGAGGAACTGTATTTTTTAACATTTCCAAGTTTCAGCTCCACAGGTTGCCTCGTGGTTTTAACTGCACCCAGTTGTGTTAAAGTGACCCGGACTGTTCCTTTGTCCTGCTAATTTTTTATTTTTATGATTCTCAAAGAACGTTCAAACTGAGCCTTCAAACAAAATTAAAACCTGCTGCTTGCTCAAAGTAATTGGATTCTAGCAGATTAGTGTTTTAAGTCCTGTGGAAACAGCAGAGGTTTTATTATTCCTGCTTCTGACTTCTATTTATGCCTTTTTGTAAAAGAAAAAACAACAACAACAAAAACAAGTTCTAACTAGCTGCTGTAATCAATGTGCAACTGACAGTGTCTAAAGATAACATAAGGATAAGAACATCTTCCCTGATCCTCATGAGTAAAGTTAATCACTATTAAAACAAGTTGGCAGCCATGATGCAACACCTGGAAATCAGCTCCAACTCTTAGAGCGCTTTTCCATTTGGAGCTACTCAGGTTGGCTTGAGTCGACTCAGTCTTTACGACTTCATCATTAGCTGGTAGTACCTGGTACCAGATACTTTTTTAGTACCTACTACATGTCACTGATTGGCTGATCAGTGACATGCAGTCTTTTGACAGTGGCATAAACTAAATTTTTGATATTATTACTGTTATTATCTTAAAAACTGAAAACTCAGATGCAGAGCCTGAACTCTTCATCTGAAAGAACTCAGTTAATCTGGTTCATCCAGACAAACAAAAGATTTGTGCTTCATTTACTATTTTTATTTCATTTTGGTGAATATCACAAAAAGAGATGAAAAAACAAAACAAGGAAAGTCATGAAATCAACAGCAAAAGTTTGACAATTTTGCTCATAGAAAGACACCGCTCTGTTTATTTATTTTAAAATTCACATTTTTTTTAAATCATTTTTTTAGATTTATTTTAGTGTTTCTGGTTTAATCAATGGAGTAGAAATATTTTTCCTTCTTCTTTTGCAGGAATGACTCTGTGGGATCGTGATGGCCTGATGAAAGATGTTGGAGAAAGACCACAGGCCTCTAATGATTTTGAAATTGTTGCATCTGAATCAATTTCAGACAAATCTTCAGCTCTAAATGTTGATGCTTCACTGAAAGCAAGTTTCCTGGGTGGACTGGTTCAGGTTGATGGATCTGCCAAATATCTAAATGATAGTAAATCTTCCAGAAATCAGGCCAGAGTAACACTGAAGTACAAGGCAACCACAAAGATCCAGGAGTTGTCCATGAATCATCTTGGAAGAGGAAATGTGAAGCATCCATATGTTTTTGATCAAGGCTTAGCAACACATGTAGTCACAGCTATTCTTTATGGAGCACAAGCTTTCTTTGTCTTTGACCGTGAAGTTTCTGAACAGGAAAATCATCAAGATGTTCAGGGCAACTTGAAGGTGATCATCAAGAAAATTCCCTTACTTTCTGTAGAGGGTGAAGGTTCCCTGAAGATGGAAGAGAAGGACAAAGAAAGTCTTGATAAATTCTCCTGTAAATTTTATGGAGACTTCTGTCTTCCAAAACCACCAACAACCTTTCAAGATGCAGTAGAAGTCTACCAGAGCCTGCCAGGATTACTGGGAGACAAAGCTGTACCAGTGAAGGTCTGGCTGCTGCCAATGACAGCTTTAGATTCTTCTGCTGCTAAACTTGTCCGTCAGATCAGTATAGGATTAGTTCAAGAAGCACAGAGAGTCCTGGAGGACTTCAGTGAGCTGGAAATGAGGTCCAATGATGTACTGAGAACCAGCACTGCACAGCAGTTCCCACAGATTGATAAAAAAATTACAAGTTTTAAAGAAATGTGCTCTGAGTTCAAGCTGGAATTCCAACAGACTTTGGCCAAGAAGCTTCCATCAATCCGAGGAGGAGGAGAAGAGGAAGCTGAGCTTGCAGAGATCCTGAAGAAGAGACATTCTTCACCTTTCAGCAGCAAAAACCTGAACGACTGGATGGACTGTAAAGAGAGAGCAATCAGAATCTTAAAATCTGTCACCAAAAACATGAAAAACACCAAAATCATCCCATCTGAAAATGATCTGTTCGAGGAAGATCATGTTGTGTGTTTTGTTTTCACCTCTCTGGGAAAGGATGAACCGTACCTCTCAGCTTTATCACAATACTTAAAAGGAAAATCCAACCCAGACCTTCAAGATCCTCACACTCATGATGTAGAGAAGGAACAATGGTACGCCTCAAAAGAAGTAACAGCTGAAATGAGGAGAAAAGCAAAACTCTTCAGTGATTTTGCAGAGGCCAACAAGGAGAACAAGAACATTAAGTTCCTGACAGTGGGGTTAACTAATGAGACACAGGAAGGTTCCAGCATCCACCTTTATGAAGGTGGATTTGCTGTCAGTGAGAACTTTGAGCCTCCTTCAAAGCCTGAAACTGTGACAGCAGCTGACATAAACCACAACAGTGTGACACTGAAGATTTCTCCACCCAGATTTGGAGCAGAGAACATCACCTACTCTGTTGAGTACTGTGTCAGTGGAGAGGATGGATGGCAGCAGAAGACAGAAGTTGAAGAAGTCACAGTGAGAGATCTGAAGCCAAACACAGAGTATGTGTTCAGATGCAGAGCAGTGACCTCAGCAGGTGTCGGGCCAGCTAATGTAATCAGTGATGCCATTAAAACTTTACCCTGCAGCCCTCCTGGAAAACCTCAAGCTCAGCCATATTCAACTGAGATATCAGTGAGCTGGGAGAAACCTGCTGAGCTCGGAGAGGATGTGCAGATATTGAGCTACATGGTGGAGTATTCAAAAACAGGTGATAATGAGGAAGCTCTGAAGTGGAACCAAACAAAGTCAGCAGGTGAAAAGGTGATCCTTTCAGGTCTTCAGTCAGATACAGAATATGCAGTCAGGGTCAGATGTGATTGTGGGTCAGCTGGAAGAAGCAAAGAAAGCATCACTGTTAAAGTCTGCACAACAACATTTAAACACCTCGCAGAACTTCTCAGGATTAAAAGTGAAAAGATCAAATCTGATTCTCCCTCAGTTTACAAACTGCTTCTGACAGAAGAACACATGAACATAGATGGATGCAGGAAGTTTAACTTTGGAGAACAAAGCACGAGGCAGAATCGTACAATAATGCTTCTTGGAGCGACTGGATCAGGAAAGTCCACTCTGATCGATGGGATGATCAACTACATTGTTGGTGTCGAATGGGAGGACAGTTTCAGGTTTAAATTCATTAATGAGGATCAGTCAACATCACAAGCTCACAGTCAGACCTCTGACGTCACTGTTTACAAAATCAACCATCAGGATGGATTTGAAATCCCGTTCTCTCTGACCATTATTGACTCTCCAGGCTTTGGAGATACAAGAGGCATAGAAAGAGACAGAGAGATCACAGAGCAGCTACGTAATCTCTTCTCTGCTCAGCACGGTGTCACTGACATTGATGCTGTGTGTTTTGTAGCTCAGGCTGCTTTAGCACGACTCACAGCAACACAGAAATGTGTGTTTGATTCAGTTTTTTTCTTTGGCAAAGATGTGGCAGAAAACATCAGGGTTCTGGTGACATTTGCAGACCGTCAGCGACCTCCAGTTCTAGAGGCGATCAATGCTGCAGGAGTCCCATGTCCTAAAACAAAAGACGGACTGCCGGTTCACTTCAAGTTCAATAACTCAGCACTGTTTATAAACAACAAATCAGCTGAAGGAGACAGAATGAGTGATGATGATGATGATGAAGGAGACTTTGATCAAATGTTTTGGAAGATGGGGACAAAAAACATGATGAGTTTTTTTGCTGCACTGAGTGTCATAGAAACCAAAAGCTTGACACTGACAAAGGAAGTCCTCAGAGAAAGAAAGCAGCTCAAGATTTCAGTTGAGAATCTGCAGGAGCAGGTGAAACTTGGGTTAGCCAAGCTTGAGGAGATAAAAGAGAAGAGTGAGGAATTTAACAAATGTGTAGCAAGGGGGGTGCTATTACTGGAAATGGAGAAGATGATTGCTGAACAACTGAAGGCTCAGTATGACTATTTGCAGGCTGAGGCGATGAAACTGATGGAGAGATCTGCCAAGTGTCTGAACAGACTTAAAGAGACATCACTGGAGCCAAACCCTCTGTCCACTCCAGAGTACATCGACATGCTTATGGAAGAAGAGAAAACTGAGGGCAAACCAGGCTGGACGAGACGAGTTGAGTCTCTGATGGAGATGAAAAAAAAGCAGAGCTCATGACTAAAATAGAGAAAGGAGAGAAACTCCTTCTCTGAACATTCATGTGATCACAAAGAAAAGGTCGAGACCAGTTTGAACTGAGATGATAAAGATTTGAACTCAGTCGATAAAGACAAACGACACATGTAAAAAAAAAACCCTCTTATTTACTGTTTGCTTCCTGATAAGATCTCATTTTAAAATTGATTCATCTTTAACATAGAAGTGTGATTATATTTTATTGGACATTAAAATGTTCAACTTTTTACTTTCAGCTTCTTTATATTCTTTACGTTTGATCTAATATTAAGTTTATTTTCTCAGTGACTCCTGATGTTGATGTTAATGGACTTTTTATTGTGTTGATTTTTATGCTTTCATTTAAAAAGTGTAATTTTACTTTTTGTTTCCTTTCCTGTAATTTTTCTGGATTTTTCTGTTGCTTCATAAAAAACAGTAAATGTTTATCACACATATGAGAGCAGCTGTTTTATCATCTGTGTGAGGGGACGTAGTTTTACTAACTCAGACGTGTCATTTACACATTTACAGCTTCATTTTCATTTGCTTCCTGTCCACTCGTTCTGCCGGTGTGTGAGCTTTATCTAAGTAAAACCCTTTGCTGGAACAAAGAGACAATCCACTGCAGGGGCAAAACAGCGGTCCACCTAAAGAAAAGGCTCTTATACTCAAACATACAGATGTGTCTGCCATACCATACATCAGAAAGAGAAGATACAACCTCTCTCATGACCCAAGGATGTATGTGAGGTATGCCAGAACACTCTGGAAAAAGGAGTGAACGTCCTCCCATCTCATAGTACACAGAGTCTTACTAAGGATGAGACCTTCTATCAATATGCAAACAATTATAGACTCTAAGCATATATGATCGTGTTTCTAAGTACAAATGTCAATTCTAAAATCTCACTCTGACACAGCGTTTGTTCACAGTTCAAACATTTATTCAAACAGTTTTTAAATTTACACTCAGTGACTCAACACAGTGCTTGTAGTTTGGTCAGCAGCCCAACAGAGGGCGCTCCCTTCCAGCAGAGGCAGCATGAAGAACTTCAGCCGTGTGAAACCAGCTCGTGTGACTGAACTGCAGCTGTTTGTAACAATGTTTGAATGTTTCCAGTGAAGCTGTGCTCCTTTAGTCTGTGCATTTACTACATTACACATTATTTTATTAGAATCATTGAATCTGTGATTTTTAAAACTCTGCTGACATTTTAAATCTTTCTTCCTCCTTTCAGATCAACATAAACTTTATGATCCGTGAGGGGCAATTTGCTTTGTAGCAGCAGCATAAACACGACAAATACAGCCAAAAAACACAAATCCCATAATAGAATTTAAAAAATCTACATTTAAATCTATTTGTTCTGCAATGTGGGGGATTAGAAATATATTTTACTGCTATTGTTAATAATTATCATCATTACCATTGCATTAATAATACAATCTGCAGTACTGATATTGTATTCAGATGTTTAAACATATTGGTACCCGATTAGCCTTTATTACAATTGCAGTTATAACCACTTTAAACTGTTGAGTTGAATCTATAATCTTAAATGCTTTTGAATGCTTGTTATAATCTTAAATGTGTACGTGCTGGCCTTCTGTCTGGTGGAAAAGGTTACAAGTTGAAACTGAGTGCATTTCATGCTGACAAACACACAGTAGACTTTATCTCATTTATAGGTGAGAGGTTAATCATGTTTGCTTGTAACTCTAAAATTGTCTCTGTAAAAGAGGAATAGTTTCTTGCTGTCTCTGCAAACAGAGGAACAGTTTGCCAGACGAGAAGTGAAAGTCAGACCGCGGACCGGAAACATCTGTCATGGACAGTGTTATCTTTAATTGTGTTAAGAGTCATTGTGATTATGAATCTTATCTATGTATAACTTGTATGTCTGTGACGTTTTTGGGGCGTCATTAAATTTAAGCCCTCAAAGATATAAAACACCTGCTTATGCTCTGTAAGTCGAAGATCAGTTGCTGTCTGCGTACAGCGGGCGGTCTTCCCACGCGTGTCATTAAAATCATCGTTTGACTCCACCCGGCCGGACCAGTGTTGTTATTATGGAAGTAGATTACCTCCTCTACCCCTCCTCAATATTGAACCTAACAGCAACGAGGTGAAGAATAGCTCGTCCCTGAAGGCAACAGCTGATACTCACAGAGGATGTGAGCTGTCACCCCGAATCCTTCCTGCCTTCAGGGTCGCCCTCCCTCTACACAGGAGGGCAACATCATTTAGCTTTATACCTGCTGTTTGCTGTCTAACAGTGTGCTCCAGCTTCTTCTTCTTCTTCAAGCTAAGAGACCCAAACACGCCTTTATTGTAGCTTCTAATGTGAACTCTGATGACCAGGATGGAAACAGATTATAACAGCTGTTTCAGGGTTTCAGTGAATTTTGCTTGTGTGCTTTTAAAAACTCCTCAGCTGTAGATGTTTAATAAATAATAATCAAATCACTTTTAATTACATTTAGGAGCCCTGTAACCCCAAATGGTACAAATACATTCTATCCTCCATCAGCCAGTCCTGTCATTAGGTTGTGTTTGATTAAACAGAGACATGAATCCCTTTGTTGTCGTGTCAGGAGCTGCACACTGTGGTGACCTGCTTTGTTTTTAAAGTAATATAATTTGAGCTCTGATTCATTAATAATTACTCAAACCTGCTGGATTGGCTTTAAGATCATGGTCACATGATCATGAGTTTGTGAGTGTAATGTTCTCATTAACATAAAAAGTTGAACTGCAGGATGATTTTGGTGAACAGGCCTCTCAGTCAGTCAGCATCACTGATCTGCTTCAGTCTCATGTCAGCTCATCAGATAAGGCCTGCATGCTTCTACACTGTCTGCTGTTTGAAAACAGATTTCACTGCATTTAATACCAACTTGAAGTTAAATGTGACTGAACAACATCAGAGGTAGAAGAAGCACAGATAGCTGTGGTCTGAAGACAGATGAACACAGCGTATGAGAAATATCAGTGTTATCGTTACAGTCAGATTCATAACTTACTGAACAAAGACACAAGGTCTATAGTTTTGTCTCTGTAAACTACCACAGTGGATTTTAAATAAATAAAAATAAAAGAATCAGAATCAAGTTCATATTTTTAGCTTTAATTCACGTTTGTGAATTAAAGTAAATGTTTAAGAATTACAGACATTTCTATACACAGTCCCTCATTTTCAGAGACTCTAAACTGAGTAACAAGTAGTTTGATACTAAAACATTGTTGATGCTCAGGCTTGTGTGGAGCTTTCTGTGTGTTTGACTGTGAGGTGTCTGAAGAGAAAACATATGAAGACATTCAGGAGTTTAAGATGATCGTCCAGAAAATTCCAAAATGTCATTGAGGATTCAATGAAAATGGAGGATGGGACAAAACCAATGTTGATAAATTCTCCTGCAGATTTTATGGAGACTTTTGTCTTCAGAAAAAACATCAGTCTGGTAAGATGCTGTAGAAGATTACCAAAGCCTGCAGGAGTTACTGGGAGACAAAGCTGTACCAGTGAAGTGACATGTTTAAACTCTTCTGCTGCTAAACTCGTCCGTCAGGTCAGGATAGGATCAGTTCAAGAAGCACAGAGAGTCCTGGAGGACTTCAGAACGAGTGGATGGACTGTAAAGAGACAGAAACCTGCACATTAATGACAACATCAACACAACAAAGCCTCTGCCCACTGCTGGTGACAAATGACAAAATGTTTAAGAAGCATCAAACGTTGTTTAAATAGTTGAATTTGATCTCTGTGCTGCAGACTTCATCATCCACACAAGATCAGCTCGTCTGTCCAAGTAGATGGAGGTCAGAGGGTGACCTGTGATCCCTGCATGATTCCTTCAGCTCAGTTTTTTACCTGCTGTGATGTCATAGAAATGTAGTTAGTGATGAAATGTTGAGATGAAGCTGCAGTTTGTGGCCTGAGCCGACATCACGATGGGACTGTGTGGTTCAGAGCCGGCCTGAATGATTAATAGATCATAAACACATCACAGCTCAGATATACTAACAATAAACTTCTGCTTTATTACTCTGAATCTTTTGTCATTATGTCAAAACCACATCAAATGAATAAATAAATAAATATATGTGTGTGTTTGTGTTGAGTCATTACTGTTGTAATGTTTGGATGTTGCCTGTTGCCTCAGCAACACAAACCTTTGTTGGTGGGATGTGAGAATCTTAAAATAAAAGCAGCATTTAAACAGCTTTAATTACAGCCTCATAATGAAAACAGTTTATAATATTTCATAAAATTTGACTCGACGTCCTGTTTCTGTGACTAAAAACAGCAACAGCCTCATTTAGAACAAACTGGTTGTTGAAGGTTTCTGCTTTTATAAATCAGATTAACTCACTTTCTGAAGTATTTTATAAATCAGATCTTTCATCTTCACCGAAGGTTTTCTCTGTCTGAAGTTTGTTTTTATAATATTTGACACTCTTCTGAAAATGAACCATAGAGGAAAAATTTATTTCTTCCCTGCTGAATCTGTACGTTTGCTCACTTATAAAGAAATGAACAGTCTCTAATATTTATGAAAGTTTTAACCTAAAATCCAGGAAAAACACATTATTGTCTTTAAGCATTTGATCCTCTAACATCCAACCAGAGTTACTACAGACTGAGGCGCAGAGATTATAATCAATAATCAATCAATTACAGATTATCCTGATCACAATTTGTTATGTGTATAAGTGTCATACTCAGCATTTCTCTTTGTCCAATCACAGCGAGTTTTGTTGATGTCAAAGAGCTTGATTTTGTCAAGGTCCGACGGTCCCCACCAGTTGGCCTGCCCGTGATGTTGTGTTCTCACTCCCTCTCCCCTCTCTCTCTGTTTGTTTACGTCCGTCGGGGGCGCGCGCTCCTGGGAGCGAAATAAAACACTGTTGAACCATGTGTGAAATAAATGAATAAATGAAGAATGATGTTTAAAAAATCAACCACCAGGATGGATTTAAAATCCCGTTCTCTCTGACCATTATTGACACTCCAGGCTTTGGAGATACAAGAGGCATAGAAAGAGACAGAGAGACCTCCAGTTCTAGAGGCGATCAATGCTGCAGGAGTCCCATGTCCTAAAACAAAAGACAGACTGCCGGCTCACTTCAAATTCAATAATTCAGCACTTTTAGCAAACAACAGATCAGCCGAACGAGACAGTATGAGTGATGATGATGATGAAGGAGACTTTGATCAGATGTTTTGGAAAATGGGGACAAAAAGTATGAAGAAGTTTTTTGCTGCTCTGAATAAAATAGAAACCAAAAGCTTGACACTGACAAAGGAAGTCCTCAGAGAAAGAAAGCAGCTCGAGATTTCAGTTGAGAATCTGCAGGAGCAGGTGAAACTTGGGTTAGCCAAGCTTGAGGAGATAAAAGAGACGAGTGATAAACTTAACATATATGGAGCAGAGAGGAGGCGATACCTGGGAATGGAGAAGATGATTGCTGAAAAACTGGAGGCTGAATATGAAACGTTACAGGTTGAAGTGATGAAACTGATGGAGAAATCTTCTAAGTGTCTGAACAGACTCAAAGAGACATCACTGAAGACAAACCCTCTGTCCACTCCAGAGTACATCGACGTGCTTATTGAAGGAGAGAAATCTGAAGGCAAAGAAGGCTGAAAGAGACGAGTTGAGTCTCTGATGTCCATGAAGGAAAAAGCAGAGCTCATGGCTAAAATAGAGAAAGGAGAGAAACTCCTTCACTGAACATTCATGTGATCACAAAGAAGAACGAGGAAAAGATCAAGATCAGTTTGACCTCAGTCGATGAAGACAAACGACACATGTAAAAAAACTCTTATTTACTGTTTGCTTCCTGATAAGATCTCATTTTAAAATTGATTTATCTTTAACATAGAAGTGTGATTATTGGAGTGGACTTTACAATGTTCAACCTTTTACTTTTTCCTTTCAGCTTCTTTATATTCTTTACGTTTGATCTAATATTAAGTTTATTTTCTCAGTGACTCCTGATGTTGATGTTTATGGAGTTTTTAATGTGTTGATTTTTATGCTTTTATTTAAAAAGTGTAATTTTACTTTTTGTTTACTTTCCTGTAATTTTTCTGGATTTTTCTGTTGCTTCATAAAACACAGTAAATGTTTATCAGCTATCAAACGTAGTTTTACTAACTCACAGGTGTCATTTACACATTCACAGCTTCATTTTCATTTACTTCCTGTCCACTCGTTTTTAAATTTACACTCAGTAACTTAACACAGTGCTTGTAGTTCGGCCAGCAGCCCAGCAGAGGGCGCTCCCTTCCAGCAGAGTCCTCAGTAATGTCTGACAGTGAGGCAGCATGAAGAACTTCAGCCAACTGAAACCAGCTCGAATGTTTCCAGTAAAGCTGTGCTCCTTTAGTCTCTGTGCATTTACTACATTACACATTATTTTATTAGAATCATTGAATCTGGCAGTTCTGAGCTCTGTATTCTAGTGATGGGATTTCCGGCTCTTTTTAGAGAACCGGCTCTTTCAGCTCCGAACCGGCTCTTCAGGTTGTTTTGTTTCTTTAATTAATTTATTATTAACAATAATATAAAATTATGCACAAAAGGAATTACTAATGTAAAAAAAAAGTGGTTTTATTTATATATGTTTATATATAAATATATGCGGTGGCATGTACAAACTCCAAAACACATTTCTAGCGTTAACTGAACTTCCAAAACAGCTACCTAGATCACTTAAATTACACAATTGAAAGCATGTGTGTATTGTTTGTGTATACACAAGCACTCATATATATTCAAATAATAATAATTTTTTAAAAAAGTTCATTTACCTGTTACTACCACACACCAAATCCGGTTGTTGGTACTTGCTGCCTTCTGTAGCCACGAGGTAACAAAAGCTCAACACTGCCCCCTAGCATCCTGGAGCACTTCTGTTGTGTTTTTTACGTGTTTTGAATTTGTACGTGTTTTGGAGTTTGTACGTGCTTTGTCTCTAGGGGCCACCGTAAATATACTTTTATTTATTCACTCCACATAAAATGTAATAAATAAATAATATAATACAAAAACCAACTATTCACATTTCAACTTTTAACTATTTAAATTTTCAGCTTTGATAATTAGAATTTGATCAACTGGTCCTGAATCCAATTGACACCCTCTTCTCAACGAGAAGCCTGAGGTCGGGGGAGCCCGACTATCCTGGAGGGACATTCCCTGCCACATACATGATGGACAGGTGGAGGAACTGGAGGGTCATGTGCCTGGCGGGACGGTCGATTTAGGACAGGAGGAGTATCTACCTTTTCGGAACCATGATAACAGGGTTCTTGCTGATCTTAGCTGGCTTGGACTTGTGTGGTGGACCGAGTTGAAAACAGGAGGAGTCACAGAAATTATTTGAAAAATAGGGTTGCCATTTAACCCTCTCAAGGCAGGCGTTGCAGATTTGCAACAAGTAAAAACTAAAAACCTGATTACCCCACATACATATTTTATGAGGTTTTTTTACTCAGAAGTACCACTGCAGGTATTCTTTTGTGCATTAGCAACAAAATCTTAATTTGAGCCTGAGAGGGTTAAACCAAAAATTATATTTACAAAAGTAATAAATGTTGAGCTCATAAAATAGGTAAAAGAAACAAAACTCAACTCATGTAAAACCGCAACTTAACAAACCAACTGACTGCCCAAACAAACATAACTGACCTAAACATGAAATGACACACAAGGATTTATCTAATGGCTGATCAGACCACTATGACACATGAGGGGTAACTAAACAAAACACAACTGTAAACAAAAAACAATGCAGTACAGTCTGGTTTGATAATAAACTAAACACCAAAGAAGAAAATCAAAAACATTAAACCCTAAACTCAAATATTTAATTAAGGGCAACTACTTTGTTTTTACATTAAAGAAAACACACATTCCCCCCCTTCAGCAGGAAGTGGTGGTGCAGTCCAATTATCCCTGTTGCATTTAATGCTTTCAAACCCTGGCCACCACATTTTGTTTGGCAACGACTTCAGAGTGTGGCCATGGGTTTGTCCATCACAACCACGTTTCTGATGATCACCATCATCCCATGAGGCAAGCATGGAGCTCCAGACCGAGAGCGACTGATGGTCGTTTGATATTTCTTCCATTTCTAAAGAATCACACAACACACACAACAGTTGTCACCTTCTCACCGAGGTTCCTGCTGATGTCTAGAAGAACGTTCCTGGCTTCTTCAGGTCTACGGTCTTATCTGACATCCTCTGACAGATTTATGGTCAGATTTATAGATGTGAAACTGTGAGTGTTAAAAAAACATTTCCTGAAGATGAAAGTTGAATTTCAATATGTTTTTTTTTCTCTTTGTGCACCAATCTGTTCAGTAATGTTTAATTAATGTGCTTGTTAATATTACTTGAATGTTGTCTGTCATGATCAGTAGCAGCAGCTGCAGTGTGTTGGTGCCACAAGGGGGCAGCAGAGTTTAAAGCCGCAGATATCAGACCGTTTGGGGTTGGAGTTGTTTCCTCTCAGAGACCAAGAGGCAGACGACAGAACAACTTCAGAGGATCGACGACCTCTGCTGTGAGTACACTGTGTGTCATCATAATGAATGCTAAATGATCCAGGTTGATCAGTTAAAGAGGCATTTCAGTCAGACAGACTGTCTGTCTTCATTCAGGGAGGGAAACACTTTCCCTCCCTGAATGAAGACAGACAGTCTATTTAATCCCAAATGTGGGATGACTGTGTCACTAATGTGTGAGTGTCGATGATAGTCTGTGGAAAACAAAAAGCAAAAAGAAACCAAAACAAACAAACTCCCACCTACTGGGGAGGAGAGAGAGAGAAGGTTACAGGGTGTGGTCCAACAGTCAGATTTCCTCAGGAAAGACGATAGCTGAGTGGTCAGAGCGCGCTTTGAATAGTCCAAAAATGACCTCTTACCTCCTTCTCCTTAACATTTTTTCTTCATCACAGTGGGAAACATTGCAAGGTCAAGGAAAGGTATTAAGGAGGATTTTTAAGGACTTAAAAACAAGAAGAAACTACACTCTTAGAAACGATGTGTTAAAAAATGACACAAAAAATGTGTTGTTACACTATTAACACATTTTGTGTGAATTTTAACATAACATGTGTAAGAAAATGTGTAAACATTGAAAAAATGTGTAAAACGCTTAACACACTTGATGTGTTGCACAGTTTAACACATTTTGTGTGTTATTTTCAGAATCTTACAACAGGACCTAAAATTAGCAGCTCAGTAATTTGATGCTAGCCCTGTGTTTAGTGAAATAAATTGTAGATTAACAATGTATTATAACTATATTAACTGAATAAATAAAATGTTTAGTTATTGTTTGTTTTCCATAATCCTTTCCTCATTACTTTCAACAAATAAAACATTTTATAATGTAATGTGGACCAAGTTGTGTATGGTGTACTAAAATTCTGAAAGAGGATTAATTTTTTATTTCTCAATATGTGTGGCATACCAATTAATGGCCATGGCTATACTATAAGCATAAGTATCCACAAAGAACAGGCTTAATTTTGACCGTAACATGTGAATACAATTGAAGCAAAAGTAGGAAATTAAATGAGTAAGAATACACATGCTGAAAATTGAAACAAAATCTGCCCAGCAACATGACATACCAGCGGCGGGAAGGGGGCGCTATCTTTCGCGCCACTGAGACAAAGGAGGCAAAGATGGACGTTACGTCGCCTAGTATGTTGTCAGACCTTACAGTAAGTATCATTTACCAGTTTATCTTAATGTACTGAAAATATGCCGGGTTTCTGGAAGAATGTGAATTTATATAAAATATAGGAGTTATGTAGGAGTTTTGAGTTTAAGTTAATTACTGCTTAACTATACCTAGCTAACCTTAATGTAACAGTCTTGCTAACATATCCTACTCTTAATTTTATTATTAGTTCTTGGCTTTCGTGCCATACTTCATTAGAGTTAATGTGTTTTGGTAGTATTTTTATGTATTACTTTATTCATGTATTTATCTATTTACTTTATTTATGTATTAGAGTATTCAGAAATTGCTCTTAGAACCAGTGTGGTAGTTGGCTAGCGGCTCCGACAGACATTATGTTGTCTATGAGCAACGCCAGCAGTGTTGTGTAAAATGACAATATTGTCGTTAGCTCTGAATAGAGCAAATGTAGTTATCACCGCGACCATTCGTTTACTAGCACAGAATAGGAATAAAGACTGAGTAACTTTAACATGAAATATACCTCATATTGACAGAGATAATTATTTTTTCAAGCAGTTAAAGCAGTTTTTGCATTTAGTATGATTAACTAAAGTATGTGCACATTCTTTTTTAAGGCTTCTTGCTGGAAACATGCTCTGATATAGTTTCTTTTTTATGCAGAACTTCTGAGGAAGTAATAGTCAGTGTTATTAAAAAAACAAACAAACAAACAACAGCAACTTGACCATGCAAACTATCTTACTTATTTAGCCATGTGTTTCATTTTTTCAGCACACATATGACAACTTAGAATCTGTCAAAGTCCTTGTAACCACTTTTATAGATGAGAAAGAAATTTGTAAAAAAAAAAATTCTTATTGTCAGCAGTGCCACAGACATCATAGGTCAAAGCCAAGCTCAGCACATGGGCTGTGTGCTTGATAGGTTGCTAAAGTATAACACTGATTTCATGGAATATATTGATGTTGACAGTGAGGTAGACGTTAAGGACTTTGATAGATTCCATATCGTTCTGTCAGCTGGAGGGCCACCGATGGAAACCTCTCTTGGGGAGATTAGACAAAGTCAGGTACACTTTGCATTTCTCCAGTTTCCTAAGGTGGTGTTGCCTTTACACAGTCTACCATTACCACAGAAGAACAAAGTCAACCCCTGAAGTCACTCAGGAAAGCCCCACAGATTCATAAGGAGTATGAAACCTGTTGGTGCCATCGAGGAAGCTCCTTGTGAAGACTTACATTGGGGATTTGGTGGAGAGGTGTGGTTAGTAAGTATAGCACTTTACTGTACTTTGTTAAAATTTTGCAATGAATGTTTTCCTTTAAAAATGTTGAAGTGCACAGAAGTAAAAAAGTTTACCTTTGTTTTCCAGTTACCCTCCTAGTGCAGAGAAGCTAACTGTAGCAAAAAGCATCATCACCACTTTTCCATCCCTGAGTGGCAGGACAGGGGGAAGGATTTGTAAGTAAATTTAGCATTTTAATAATGTAAATTCCACTACATACTGTAAATTGCACTTGTTCCCACTTACTGTGTATCGTTTAACCTTTATCTAATTATTTATTAGAGCTTTTTTTCTCAGTTAAAATTGCTCAGCTGTTACCCATATACCTCTGTCCTTTCTTCCTCAGGAGCATTATTAGGATCCAGTCTCTCATTGTGGATTCTTAGAGACTAAACTGCGCAACCTTAGACGGAATCTCGACCAGGGGCAGAGACGTTATAAGAAGCGAAAAGTAACAGATGACTGTGGTGAAGACAAGGAGCTCAGGCGAGAGGATGGGAATACCAGCAGCACAGATGAGTGGGTCACCCAAGTTATTGCGGCCCTCAGCTGAGAACCTTCCAATTATCATGTCAGGCACGGAGGAAACATACACCAGTCTCAGAGCCTGGAATATTCGGAGAGTACCCACGGTTGTTGGACATGCCAAGTCTGGTAAGTTGCTTGGTTCCTTGGTAATGGTTTATGTACTCCTTCTCCACTCAGTTGTGTTTTGCATACAAAGTATGTAACAGGAGTCGATACATTTGGAGGTATGTTTATGAGCTCCTAGTGAATATTTTGAAAGTTTTATGACTTCAGAGTTGGATCATTACTCACTGGGCACTGATTACAATGAGCATCACTTTTCACATGGTCCAAAATCTTAGTCGTACCACCAAATGACTATCTAATAGTAGGGACATCAAATGACAATGCAGAAAGTGCTGCTCGTGGAAGTGAAAACCCTACAAAAAATCACCTAAATCTGTATGAAACTCTGCTTTCAGCAGCACAATTTTCAGCAAAAAAGCTCTACAGGACAAACCGCAGACAGACAAAATAAGAAATTGTCTGCTAGAAAGTTGAACATCAGCTAAAGTCCTAATTTTTTCTCAGGGTCTGATGGGACCAAATCATAGCTAAAATTAAGGAATAATGGTCTTGTATTCAAATACCACTCCAAGTAAATTGTTATGTTTCACTGTGTAGGTAAGCTTGATGTGGAATGGGTAACAGAAATGTGATACTGTAAAGTTTGATTTTAGCCATACAGCTACCAAATGGACAGAATGTACTTTTGATTTAATGTATTTAATGCTTCATTTTAAACTTAAACACCTTTTTTCTTTCCATAAGCTGGACTTGGAGTTTGGCAATCTTAAAGGAGGAAAGGTGGACCTCTTTTTGCGAAAATGGGAAGCCAGTATCATTCCAAAGCTCAAATCAGTAGCTGCCCTGGAAACAAGAACCCCCCCCCCCCCCCCCCCCCCCCCCCCCGCCGTGTGTTAACACACCTATTCCCACCAGTTGGTGCCAGTCGTTGCAGCCTTAAATCAGCGCACTTGGTTGATTTTGCACTGGTATGTATTCAGTACAGTTCTCATGGTATTTACCTGAGGAAAGCATTTGTCAACACCTCACTGGATACTCCTCTAAAAATCTATCTTTATCTTCCCCATCTCCAAGCCTGGAACAAGTATTGCATCGCTTTGCAGTGATCCTGAAGCATCATCCACAACACACCAACCCCAGCTGATATGTATCGGTGATCTAAAGAGGGCAACCAGGCAGTACATCATTGTTGCTAAGAATGACAGAGTAACCATTTCTCTGAATGATGGCCTGATGTGTGCTGTGGATAAGCTTTTCAAACTGTACTGGGTATGTAACTTGTCCTATCCAGCACCACTTGGCTCCGTCTTCACCTTCTTTGAGTTTGTCTATGAACTGCCGCTGTCCACCCAAAGGACAACCAAAGTGCTGGAGCTGATTGCACAGATTAAAGGATGCAAGTAAAATGTTCACCTGTCCAAAATATAGAGAGTCTCTGTTCACAGAGGTGAGAAACCTCATTTGGCATCTTTGTCAAATACACTGCTTATCAGGACTGACCATTTTTATGCCTGTGCAGTGGAAAGGTCAGACAATATGAACTGATTGGCTGAAATTTTTGATTTTCGTATTTAAACCCAAGGTACAGAATTGTATAACCTGGATGCTATATTCGCCAAAATGTATGTTTTTCTGTTCGCATTTGTTAAATGTTGACAATTTGTTGAAGATGACAATTGTTACCTTTAAAAAATTTAATTCATGTATTGTCTGGATTATATCAGAACATTATATATATATATATATATATATATATATATATATATATATATATATATATATATATATATATATATATATATATATATATATATATATATATATATATATATATATATATATATATATATATATATATATATATATATATATATTGAAAAATTGAAAAAAGGGCAATCATATATATATATATATGATTGCCCTTTTTTCAATTTTTTGACATTTTAATGATCTAGAAAGATAGAAAGCTAGTCAGATATGAATTTTGTTTGATTTTGTCAAGTAAAAATTGTGATATAGCTTTGGCTAAAATTGAATTTAAAACATTTTAATTGAAAAGATTCTGACAGCTGTTGTTCATTCAGTTTGTAATGATTTATAATATGCCAGATAAAAAATGGAATTCAATAAATGTATAATATATACCCATCTTTTTTCTCCTTTTTTTAAAAAAAATTGAAATGTACACATTTTAACACATCTTTGTGTCAAAATAACACATCCTTGTGTTTACATTTTTTAACACAGAAGATGTGTTAAAGGAGCAGACACGTTAATTGTGTTAAAACTGACACATCATGTGTTGTCCCTAATCTGATGCAGCACATGTGTTAAAATTTAACACATGATGTGTCAATTATAACGAATCCATTCTAAGAGTGTACAGTGACAGAAGATGGACTACAAAATTTGCATCTCACTCTGTGTTCTTCAATTTTTATGTTATTACCACTCACAACTATATTAAAAAAAAATCATGGTAGCAAACATAGTTATAGTTGAGTAATATAACACTGAGATTTATGTAATTGTATAATAAGGGCCCAAAAACTGCAGGTAATAATATGGAAATGCAGCCCGGTAGTAAGGTGGTAATAGTTCGGCAACAAGGCAGAAACAAGGTTTATCAGAAAAACTTAGGAGCGTCTTCTCCAAACGTGATATACCAGTGTACCCAGCAACACACTCAGACAGAAACTGTTCATCCCAAAGACAAAACTCCTAAACACAAACTTAACAATGTGGTGTATGCTGTACAGCAGCGGTCCCCAACCCCCGGGCCCCGGACCGGTACTGGGCCGCGAGAGTTGAGGCTCATACCGCACAGAAAAAATAAATAACTTACATTAATTTCATTTTATTTATTATCTGATTCTGAACAGTGTTTTATTCTGAAAAAGACTGAATTCTCTCATTTACGTCCGTCTATGACTGACTCTTGACGCATGTCAAGATACATTAGTAGCTAATATTAAACCTACAAGCTAGCAAAATGAGTAAAAAACAGATGTCTTTGGAGGGTTTCTTTGCAAAGGGAAAAAGGCCCAGTGAGGAGACAGAAGAAGAGTGTATGACAACCACTAAGAAAAAGAAAGCTGCATTTAACAGACAATACCAAAATACCTACTTGAAATATGGATTTATCGCGACAGGCGATTCCCACGCACCAAGCCCGCTCTGCATAATATGCGGCGACCGGCTCTCCAATAAGGCAATGAAGCCTTCAAAACTGCTTCGTCACTTGGAGACCAAGCACCCAACATTAAAAAAACAAGCCTTTGGAGTATTTTGAAAGAAAAAAGCGGGAACAACAGGGACAGAAGCAATTACTGAGGGCCTCCACAACAACAAATACAGGTGCACTGAGAGCATCATACTTGGTGGCTAACCGTATTGCTAAGGCTAAAAAGTCATTCACTATTGGTGAAGAATTGATCCTTCCTGCCACTAAAGACATTTGCTGTGAACTTTTTGGGGAGGTGGCGGCTGAAAGGATAACACAGGTGCCTCTGTCGGCTAGCACTGTTACTCGTCGCATTGATGAAATAGCACATTGAGACAGAGTTGTTGGAGAAAATTAATACATCACCATGGTACGCTTTGCAGGTTGATGAGTCTACAGATGTGGACAATAAGGCAATACTACTTGTTTATGTGCGATACCTTGATCAGGAGGATGCTGCTAATAAAGTTACACAATTACACAGTGAATTCGCGTGTAATATTATATTTACAAAATACCACAGTTTTTGTCTTGGTCATATCATTTTATTTTGTTGTATTTATCCGTGACACCTGCCGGTCCGTGAAAATATTGTCTGACGTTAAACCGGTCCGTGACGCAAAAAAGGTTGGGGACCGATGCTGTACAGTGCAGCGAGGAATGCCCAGACCTCTACATTGGAGAGACCAAACAGCCACTTCACAAGCGCATGGCACAACACAGAAGAGCCACCTCCACAGGACAAGACTCAGCAGTCCATCTGCATCTAAAGGTCAAAGGTCACTCTTTCGAGGATGCCAATGTTCACATTTTGGACAGAGAGGACAGATGGTTTGAAAGAGGAGTGAAAGAAGCGTCTATGTCCACTGTGAGCGACCATCTTTGAACAGAGGAGGTGGTTTACGACACCAACTCTCTGCCATCTATAATCCAGTTTTGAGATCCTTCCCAGACGCCTTAACGCCCACTCACATCCTGGGCCATCTGACCTCAGGAAATCACATGATAAGGTGGAGCCAGGTTTCACAATGAACTCACCCGAAACCCTGTCTGATTGGGACCCACACCCAGTTTCACACCTTGGCTCATGTGATTAGGTAGAGGACCATCAGGGGGTCCTTTTGTCCCTCTTTGGGGGGAAACTCCCACTGGGTTTAAATCTGGGACTCCCCACCATTTGACCCTAGAACTGAAGAAGCTTCTCAGGTTAGAGATGAAACGTCTTCAAGCAACTTAAAGAAGTCCAGACGCTTTTCTTTCCAAGCTCCTTAGGTTACAAACAACAGTACACATGGGCACCACCTGTAACCTGACAGTGTTACTTTGAAATAATTTTTAATAATTACGTCAAAGGCTGAGAGAATCCGAAAGCTAAAAGGTGGAAATCTTATAAGAATTAATTTTCTAAAGCAGCTAAAACTCAGTAAGAACTAAAATATGTTTAAGAATTAATTCAACAATATTTTATAACACACATAACGTTTAATCAACAGTCCTTAAATACAAACACGGTGTAACCCAGAGTAAAATCTGTTTCCTGCACTTATTCCTGCCATTGAATGCATCGCAGGTACATGACTCCAACCACATGACTTTGCTCAGCCAATCGGACGGCATGTGGGTCATAGTAAGCCTGTCCCGGCTTCCTCCTGTCAGATGCGTGGAGGCAAGCCAGGTGACAGAGCTGTTGCAGGTTTGTATTGGCAAACACTTGCTTTTCCCGTTTTAATGCTTCTTTTAACACCCACTAACTTATGCAACTTAGATGCTGGTTACTGTGAGCCAGAGCCATAGTGTTGTTGTGCACTGAACAGAACGGAATTGGTGAGTTTGAACTTTTAATTGATTGTTTGTATTGCTACCACTGGCGCTAATTGGTTGCTGCCGGTCCAAACAATTTGATTTAGATTTGACTGGTATTTGTTGAATAAATAGTGCTGTGAAGCTATATAGTATGTATATAGCAGTTGAAATGTTTCAGTTAAATCCTTATTGGTTAAATATACTGTTTGTTTATTTGTGTACACAGGAACAAGAATAACTTAATGTTTTTAGCTTAATTGGCTGACATTTTTTGTATTATTCTTGTGATTTCTTATTGGCCTTGTTTATTTAATGCAGGCCAGGTGAACCCTTTTCGGGTATGAAAAAGGATGGCGAGCCAATGAGCGGCTAGGAGCAGGACTCATTCCGTAATCGAAGTTTCCACTGGTTGGGTAGGAAGCTATCAAAGACGACGCTCTGTCCCCATTTTCCAAATATACTGATTTTCACACTCATACACACCATTCCCCCGTTTATGGACAATAGCGCTTGGACATCTCTCATGGACACTCAGATAAAACTCATGGACTTCAGTGTGGATCAGTGTTTTTGATGTCAACATGTGTTGTTTATGGGG
Source organism: Neolamprologus brichardi (assembly GCF_056152115.1). Lineage (NCBI taxonomy): Eukaryota > Metazoa > Chordata > Actinopteri > Cichliformes > Cichlidae > Neolamprologus > Neolamprologus brichardi. The sequence goes on along the minus strand of NC_142121.1, from coordinate 1,755,993 downwards.
AACTGTTTTCTATGTTGCTTGGTACAAGCCAGAAGAATTGGCTTAGTTGTTTTGTGCACCCTCACTGGGTTTTTGGTTAATTGAATAGCTGCAGCAGGAGTGATTATTTAAGTTTTCCTTTTCTTTTCTTGTTAATTTTCTTTGGGGTTCAGTTAAATACATGGTACCTGCAAAAGCATTTTGTGTTGTGTGTGTTTATTAATTACTGCCCATCAGCTCCTGTAGCATTCCTAGATCTTCTGATTAATAATAATAACCATAATACTTCACTGATTAATAATAATAATAACCATAATACTTCACTCAATACCTAGCCTGTATTGAGTCATTGGCGCTTCATCAGTGTTACAACAGCAACATGAATAACTTTGATGTTTTTTTTCTCACAGATTCCTGTGTGTCCATAGTGGTTAGTGTTGTTCTCTAACATGTGGAAGGTCCTACTGTTTTTGGTTTTGTATATAAATTTATTTACTTATAATTAATTATACAATTAATTTAGTTTAATTAATCAATAAAGAGTTTTAATGCCTGAACCTGCAGCTGTTTGCTTTCCAGTGGATCCACAGCTGTGCAGGATCACCATCTACTGATGTAATAAGGTTTTACCTTAGTATGTAAATGTAATTCAATTCAATTCAATTTTATTTATATAGCGCCAAATCACAACAAATGTCGCCTCAAGGCGCTTCATAGATACAGAGAAAAGCCCAACAATCATATGACCCCCTATGAGCAAGCACTTTGGCGACAGTGGGAAGGAAAAACTCCCTTTTAACAGGAAGAAACCTCCGGCAGAACCAGGCTCAGGGAGGGGCGGCCATCTGCTGCGACCGGTTGGGGTGAGAGAAGGAAGACAGGATAAAAGACATGCTGTGGAAGAGAGACAGAGATTAATAACAGATATGATTCAATACAGAGAGGTCTATTAACACATAGTGAGTGAGAAAGGTGACTGGAAAGGAAAAACTCAATGCATCATGGGAATCCCCCGGCAGCCTACATCTATTGCAGCATAACTAAGGGAGGATTCAGGGTCACCTGGTCCAGCCCTAACTATATGCTTTAGCAAAAAGGAAAGTTTGAAGCCTAATCTTAAAAGTAGAGATAGTGTCTGTCTCCCGAATCCAAACTGGAAGCTGGTTCCACAGAAGAGGGGCCTGAAAACTGAAGGCTCTCCCTCCCATTCTACTTTTAAATACTCTAGGAACAACAAGTAGGCCTGCAGGGCGGGAGCGAAGTGCTCTAATAGGGTGATATGGTACTACAAGGTCATTAAGATAAGATGGGGCCTGATTATTTAAGACCTTGTATGTGAGGAGCAGGATTTTGAATTCAATTCTGGATTTAACAGGAAGCCAATGAAGGGAAGCCAAAACAGGAGAAATATGCTCTCTCTTTCTAGTCCCTGTCAGTACTCTTGCTGCAGCATTTTGGATTAACTGAAGGCTTTTCAGTGAGTTTTTTGGACATCCTGATAATAATGAATTGCAGTAGTCCAGCCTGGAAGTAATAAATGCATGAACTAGTTTTTCAGCGTCACTCTGAGACAGGATATTTCTAATTTTAGAGATGTTGCGCAAATGGAAGAACGCAGTCTTACATATTTGTTTAATATGTGCGTTGAAGGACATATCCTGGTCAAAAATGACTCCAAGGTTCCTCACAGTGTTACTGGAGGCCAAGGTAATGCCATCCAGAGTAAGAATCTGGTTAGATACCATATTTCTAAGCTTTTCAGCGCCGAGTACAATGACCTCAGTTTTATCTGAGTTAAGAAGCAGAAAGTTAGTGGCCATCCAAGTCTTTATGTCTTTAAGACATTCCTGCAGTTTAACTAATTGGTGTGTGTTATCTGGCTTCATGGACAGATAGAGCTGGGTGTCATCTGCATAGCAGTGAAAATGTATGCTATGTCTTCTAATGATGCTGCCTAGGGGAAGCATGTATAATGTAAACAGAATTGGTCCTAGCACTGAACCCTGTGGAACTCCATAATTAACCTCAGTGTGTGAAGAGGACTCTCCATTTACATGCACAAATTGGAGTCTATTAGATATGATACAAACCACTGCAGTGCAATACCTGTAATACCTACAGCATGTTCTAATCGCTCTAATAGGATATTATGGTCAACAGTATCGAATGCTGCACTAAGGTCAAGAAGGACAAGCACAGAGATGAGTCCACTGTCAGAGGCCATAAGAAGATCATTTGTAACCTTCACTAAAGCTGTTTCTGTGCTGTGATGAGCTCTGAAACCTGACTGAAACTCTTCAAATAAACCATTCCTCTGCAGATGATCTGTTAGCTGTTTGACAACTACTCTTTCAAGGATTTTTGATATGAAAGGAAGGTTGGAGATTGGCCTATAATTAGCTAAGACTGCTGGGTCTAGAGATGGCTTTTTGAGTAAAGGTTTAACTGCAGCCACCTTGAAGGCCTGTGGTACATAGCCGATTATTAGAGATAGGTTGATCATATATAAGATCGAAGAATTAATCAATGGCAGGACTTCTTTGAGCAGTTTTGTAGGAATGGGGTCTAAAAGACACGTTGATGGTTTGGAGGAAGTAATTATTGAAGTTAACTCAGAAAGATCGATTGGAGAAAAGGAGTCTAACTTAACATCAATGGTACTAAGAGTAGCTGTAGATAATGTTACATCTGTGGGATGATTATTGGTAATTTTTTCTCTAATGATAAAAATTTTATTTGTGAAGAAGTTCATGAAGTCATCACTAGTTAACGTTAAAGGGATGGTTGGCTCAAAAGAGCTCTGACTTTTTGTCAGCCTGGCTACAGTGCTGAAGAGAAACCTGGGGTTGTTCTTATTTTCTTCAATCAGTGATGAGTAGTAAGCTGTTCTGGCTTTGCGGAGGGCTTTCTTATAAAGCAACAAACTATTTCTCCAGGCTAAATGATGATCCTCTAAATTTGTGACACGCCATTTCCTCTCCAGATTACGAGTCATCTGCTTTAGGGTACGTGTTTGAGAATTATACCACGGGGTCAGGTACTTCTGATTAGAGACCTTAGTTTTCACTGGAGCTACAGTATCCAGAGTCGTACGTAGTGAGGAGGTGAAATTATTAACAAGATAATCGACCTCTGCTGGGGTAGCGTTCAGATAGCTGCTCTGCTCTGTGTTGGTACAGGGCATTGACGATGATAACAGTGGCTGGATTATATTCTTAAACTTAGTTACAGCGCTTTCAGAAAGACATCTACTTTGATAAAGTCCACTCTCCACTGCTGCGTAATCAATTATTGTAAATGTAAATGTTATCAAGAAATGATTTCAGGAAACACTGTTAAATGTTCAGTTTCTATGCCATATGTTAAAACAAGATCTAGAGTGTGATTAAAGTGGTGGGTGGGTTCTTTTACATTTTGAGAGAAACCAATTGAGTCTAACAACAGATTAAATGCCATTTTGAGGCTGTCATTTTTAGCATCAACATGGATGTTAAAATCACCCACAATAATTATTTTATCTGAGCTCAGAACTAAATCAGATATAAAGTCTGAGAAATCAGACAGAAACTCTGTGTAAGGCCCAGGTGGACGATAGATGATAACAAGTAAGACTGGTTTCTGAGTTTCACAGCTGGGGTGGACGAGGCTAAGCATCAGGCTTTCAAATGAATTAAAAGTCTGTCTGGGTCTTTCATTAATTAATAGACTGGTGTGAAAAATTGCTGCCACACCGCCCCTCGACCTGTGCTTCGAGATTTCTGGTAGTTAGAATGACTCGGGGGTGTTGATTCATTTAAACTAACATAATCATCCTGCTGCAACCAGGTTTCTGTAAGGCAGAGTAAATCAATTTGTTGATCAATTATTAAGTCATGTACTAACAGAGACTTGGAGGAGAGAGACCTAATATTTAATAATCCACATTTCACTGTTTTACTCTTTGGTTCAGATGTGGATACTGTATTATTCTTTCTTTGTAAATGTTTAAGTTGTTTGTTGCTGGTTTTTAGTTTGTTTTTTGTCTTTTTGGAAGCAGACACAGTCTCTATGGAGATGGGTTTTTGGGGGGGTAGCAGGAGGAGAGAAGCTGCAGAGAGGCGTGTAAGACTGCAACTCTGCTTCCTGGTCCCAACTCTGGATAGTCATATTTTGAGGGGTTTAATAAATTTGTCGATATTTCTAGAAATGAGAGCTGCTCCATCCAAAGTGGGATGGATGCCATCTCTCCTAACAAGACCAGGTTTCCTCCAGAAGGTTTGCCAATTATCTATGAAGCCCACATCATTTCTGGGACACCACTCAGACAGCCAGCAATTTAAGGAGAACATGCGGCTAAACATGTCACTCCTGGTCTGATTGGGGAGGGGACCAGAGAAAACTACAGAGTCCGACATTGTTTTGGCAAAGTTGCACACCGATTCAATATTGATTTTAGTGACCTCCGATTGGCGTAACCGGGTGTCATTACTGCCGACGTGAATTATGATTTTACTAAATTTACGTTTACCCTTAGCCAGCAGTTTTAAATTTCCTTCAATGTCGCCTGCTCTGGCCCCTGGAAGACAATTGACTATGGTTGCCGGTGTCTCTAGCTTCACATGTCTGAGAACAGAATCACCAATTACCAGAGTTTGAGCCCCAGCGGGTGTGTCACCGAGTGGGGAAAAACGGTTAGACAAATGAACGGGTTGGTGGTGTACCTGGGGCTTCTGTTTAGGACTACGCTTCCTCCTCACCGTTACCCAGCCGTCTTTCCCCAGCTGCTTGGGATCTGCCGGGGAACAGCTAGCGGGGCCTACGCTATCTTCGGCTGCACCAGCTACAGGGGCCTGGCTAGCTGAGGGTGAGAGAAGGGTGCAAAGCCGAGTCTCCAGTTCAGTAATCCTGGCCTCCAGAGCTGCAAATATGCTACATTTGTTACAGATATCACTACTGCTAAAGGAGGCCGAGGAGTAACTAAACATCTGACACAATGAGCAAGAAAGTGCAGGAGGGACAGGTGAAGTAGCCATGGTGCTAACGGGTCGGCTACGAGCTAAGCTAGCGAAACAGTACAGAGACAGTGAGTGAATACTATAAATTAGGTAGTGAGTACACAGAAAGTGTGCTTCGGATGAAGCACGTGAAGATTATACTGTGAAAAAAGAATATATTTAAAAGTTGTTAATTAAACTGCTAAGCAAATAAGCTACTCAGAAACACCACTGTGTTTGAGCAGGAACAGGAAGCGATACTATACCACAGAGCGAGCGAACACCAAGTGACAGCGCCACCAAAGGAGTGTATAAGAGGTGTTATTGACAGTTATAAACAGAAACATTTTGTTTCCGTAAAACTGAATGTGCAGCATTTTACAACCTACTACACTGTCGCTGTCTCACCCAGGAAGTGCCAGGTGAACTATTCCAGATGTTGTCAGTCATAGTAATGGTATAAAAACAAACAGCTGGACAGCAGAAGAACCAGAAAAACATCCTCAAACTTTTTCTATGATTTCCAGGTTAGACTGAAGGATGGATGGTACATCAGGCGGTGCGATGGAGGTGGCAGCGCTCGGTCGGCCTTTCAGCGTCGGGATGCTGTACGACTGTCGCAGTGACGCGCTCGTCCCTGGTAAGAATTTACATGTAAAAATTCTTGATGCATCACAAACTTTCATTTTTTAAAGCCAGTCGACTGTAGAATATATATATATATATATATATATATATATATATATATATATATATATATATATATATATATATATATATATATATATATATATATATATATATATATATGGGAGTGCTGGGTATACAGGTCTGGCCTAAGTCGTCTGCTGATGACGGCAGGAGTTCAGTTAATTGTCTTTATTTAAGTTCCACAGAAGAATTGGTTACATCAGAGCTTGCCAGGCTTAATCCAAATGCAGTGCAGCCATACGTGAACTTACAGTTGTAGAAGATACGGTATGGTTTTCTGGAAACAGAAACAGGCAATTCTTTAATTAGTAGAGTCAAAGATAACTAAGA
>NC_142121.1:1720000-1745000 GCF_056152115.1 Neolamprologus brichardi | reverse complement strand
GAGGAAACGTGAAGCATCCATATGTTTTTGATCAAGGCTTAGCAACACATGTAGTCACAGCTATTCTTTATGGAGCACAAGCTTTCTTTGTGTTTGACCGAGAAGTTTCTGAACAGGAAAATCATCAAGATGTTCAGGGCAACTTGAAGGTGATCATCAAGAAGATTCCCTTACTTTCTGTAGAGGGTGAAGGTTCCCTGAAGATGGAAGAGAAGGACAAAGAAAGTGTTGATAAATTCTCCTGTAAATTTTATGGAGACTTCTGTCTTCCAAAACCACCAACAACCTTTCAAGGTGCAGTAGAAGTCTACCAGAGCCTGCCAGGATTACTGGGAGACAAAGTTGTACCAGTGAAGGTCTGGCTGCTGCCACTGACAGCTTTAGATTCTTCTGCTGCTAAACTCGTCCGTCAGATCAGTATAGGATTAGTTCAAGAAGCACAGAGAGTCCTGGAGGACTTCAGTGCGCTGGAAATGAGGTCCAATGATGTACTGAGGACCACCACTGCACAGCAGTTCCCACAGATTGGTAAAAAAATTACAAGTTTTAAAGAAATGTGCTCTGAGTTCAAGCTGGAATTCCAACTGACTTTGGGAAAGAAACTTCCATCAATCCGAGGAGGAGGAGAAGAGGAAGCTGAGCTTGCAGAGATCCTGAAGAAGAGACATTCTTCACCTTTCAGCAGCAAAAACCTGAATAAGTGGATGGACTGTAAAGAGAGAGAAATCTACACTTTAATGTCTTTTACCAGCAGGATGAAAAACACCAAAATCATCTCATCTCAAAATGATCTGTACAAGGAAAGTCTGAGTGCAGAGCATGTTGTGTGTTTTGTTTTCACCTCTCTGGGAAAGGATGAACTGTACCTCTCAGCTTTATCTAGGGAAAACCCAGACCTTCAAGATCCTCACACTCATGATGTAGAGAAGGAACAATGGTACGCCTCAAAAGAAGTAACGGCAGAAATGAGGAGAAAAGAAAAACTCTTCAGTGATTTTGCAGAGGCCAACAAGGAGAACAAGAACATTAAGTTCCTGACAGTGGGGTTAACTAATGAGACCCAGGAAGGTTCCAGCATCCACCTTTATGAAGGTGGATTTGCTGTCAGTGAGAACTTTGAGCCTCCTTCAAAGCCTGAAACTGTGACAGCAGCTGACAGAAACCACAACAGTGTGACACTGAAGATTTCTCCACCCAGATTTGGAGCAGAGAACATCTCCTACTCTGTTGAGTACTGTGTCAGTGGAGAGGATGGATGGCAGCAGAAGACAGAAGCAAAGGCTGAAGAAGTCACAGTGAGAGATCTGAAGCCAAACACAGAGTATGTGTTCAGATGCAGAGCAGTGACCTCAGCAGGTGTCGGGCCGGATAATCAAGTTTCTATTAAAACAACTTCAAGCTTGACACTGACAAAGGAAGTCCTCAGAGAAAGAAAGATACTGGAGATTACAGTCAACAGTTTGCAGGGGCGGGTTAAACTTGGGTTAGCCAAGCTTGAAGAGATAAAAGAGACGAGTGAGAAACTTAAAGAATATGAAGCAGAGATGAGCAGAAATGAGAACTTTGAGTTTGAAGTTACTGTCACAAAGCTTTTTCTGGAGGACATTTTTGGGACTGGAAACTACATCAGCAACTGTCAGCAGTGTCATGTCACCTGTCACTATCCCTGTCCCTATCCAAATGATGCAGATAAAAGAAAGTGTGCAGCAATGGGACCAGATGGATACTGTACTCAGTGTCCAGGCAAATGTTACTGGAATGTACACCTTAATCAGAAGTACAGATGGGTGTATAAAGACGTTAAAGAGAAAAGAACAATGAAAGAGCTGAAAGAAAAGTACCTGAAAGCCACAGGAGAGAAGATGACTCTTCAGCGACAGGCTGACAAACTGAAGGCTGAGTACGACTGTTTGCAGGCTCACGTAGTGAAACTGATGGAGAGATCTGCCAAGTGTCTGAACAGACTCAAAGAGATTGCACTGAAGCCAAACCCTCTGTCCACTCCAGAGTACATCGACATGCTTATTGAAGGAGAGAAATCTGAGGGCAAACCAGGCTGGAAGCAACGAGTTCAGTCTCTGATGGAGATGAAAGAAAAAGCAGAGCTCATGGCTAAAATAGAGGAAGGAGAGAAACTCCTTCACTGAACATTCATGTGATCACAAAGAAGAACAAAGAAAAGGTCGAGACCAGTTTGAACTGAGATGATAAAGATTTGAACTCAGTCGATAAAGACAAACGACACATGTAAAAAAAAAAACCTCTTATTTACTGTTTGCTTCCTGATAAGATCTCATTTTAAAATTGATTTATCTTTAACATAGAAGTGTGATTATATTTTATTGGACATTAAAATGTTCAACTTTTAACTTTTTCCTTTCAGCTTCTTTATATTCTTTACGTTTGATCTAATATTAAGTTTATTTTCTCAGTGACTCCTGATGTTGATGTTAATGGACTTTTTATTGTGTTGATTTTTATGCTTTTATTAAAAAAGTGTAATTTTACTTTTTGTTTCCTTTCCTGTAATTTTTCTGGATTTTTCTGTTGCTTCATAAAACACAGTAAATGTTTACCACACATATGAGAGCAGCTGTTTTATCATCTGTGTGAGGGGACGTAGTTTTACTAACTCAGACGTGTCATTTACACATTTACAACTTCATTTTCATTTGCTTCCTGTGCACTCGTGCTGCCGGTGTGTGAGCTTTATCTAAGTAAAACCCTTTGCTGGAACAAAGAGACAATCCACTGCAGGGGCAAAACAAGATGCAAGACACCAGAGCTCTTTGTGTGATCTCGTGCATGAGGGAGGCAACTGAGACCAAGCCTTTTCCTACAGCTTGAACCCCAGTCGCTCTCGTCTGCTCCCTGGTAGCACTGCTCTATATTGTGGTTACATGAATATGCATAGGTTCATTAACATATGACATCTTAAACAGACATATGTGTGAACAAAGACTACCTGTCTGTGTGTGCATGTGTGTGTGTAAATGTGGATGTGTAGGTGTGTGTGTGGGTCAAAATATGACCCTGTGAACTTCCTCAGAAAGCTGGCGCGAGGAGTCCAGCGGTCCACCTAAAGAAAAGGCTCTTATACTCAAACATACAGATGTGTCTGCCATACCATATATCAGAAAGAGAAGATACAACCTCTCTCATGATCCAAGGATGTATGTGAGGTATGCCAGAACACTCTGGAAAAAGGAGTGAACGTCCTCCCATCTCATAGTACACAGAGTCTTACTAAGGATGAGACCTTCTATCAATATGCAAACAATTATAGACCTCTAAGCATATATGATTATGTTTCTAAGTACAAATGTCAATTCTAAAATCTCACTCTGACACAGCGTTTGTTCACTGTTCAAACATTTATTCAAACAGTTTTTAAATTTACACTCAGTGACTCAACACAGTGCTTGTAGTTTGGTCAGCAGCCCAACAGAGGGCGCTCCCTTCCAGCAGAGGCAGCATGAAGAACTTCAGCCGTGTGAAACCAGCTCGTGTGACTGAACTGCAGCTGTTTGTAACAATGTTTGAATGTTTCCAGTGAAGCTGTGCTCCTTTAGTCTGTGCATTTACTACATTACACATTATTTTATTAGAATCATTGAATCTGGCAGTTCTGAGCTCTGTATTCACACTGTGAGTTACAGCAAGAGCTGATTTTTAAAACTCTGCTGACATTTTAAATCTTTCTTCCTCCTTTCAGATCAACATAAACTTTATGATCCTTGAGGGGCAATTTGCTTTGTAGCAGCAGCATAAACACACGACAAATACAGCCAAAAAACACAAATCCCATAATAGAATTTAAAAAATCTACATTTAAATCTATTTGTTCTGCAACGAGGTGAAGAATAGCTCGTCCCTGAAGGCAACAGCTGATACTCACAGAGGATGTGAGCTGTCACCCCGAATCCTTCCTGCCTTCAGGGTCGCCCTCCCTCTACACAGGAGGGCAACATCATTTAGCTTTATACCGGCTGTTTGCTGTCTAACAATGTGCTCCAGCTTCTTCTTATTCTTCAAGCTAAGAGACCCAAACACGCCTTTATTGTAGCTTCTAATGTGAACTCTGATGACCAGGATGGAAACAGATTATAACAGCTGTTTCAGGGTTTCAGTGAATTTTGCTTGTGTGCTTTTAAAAACTCCTCAGCTGTAGATGTTTAATAAATAATAATCAAATCACTTTTAATTACATTTAGGAGCCCTGTAACCCAAAATGGTACAAATACATTCAATCCTCCATCAGCCAGTCCTGTCATTAGGTTGTGTTTGATTAAACAGAGACATGAATCCCTTTGTTGTCGTGTCAGGAGCTGCACGCTGTGGTGACCTGCTTTGTTTTTAAAGTAATATAATTTGAGCTCTGATTCATTAATAATTACTCAAACCTGCTGGATTAGCTTTAAGATCATGGTCACATGATCATGAGTTTGTGAGTGTAATGTTCTCATTAACATAAAAAGTTGAACTGCACGATGATTTTGGTGAACAGGCCTCTCAGTCAGTCAGCATCACTGATCTGCTTCAGTCTCATGTCAGCTCATCAGATAAGGCCTGCATGCTTCTACACTGTCTGCTGTTTGAAAACAGATTTCACTGCATTTAATACCAACTTGAAGTTAAATGTGACTGAACAACATCAGAGGTAGAAGAAGCACAGATAGCTGTGGTCTGAAGACAGATGAACACAGCGTATGAGAAATATCAGTGTTATCGTTACAGTCAGATTCATAACTTACTGAACAAAGACACAAGGTCTATAGTTTTGTCTCTGTAAACTACCACAGTGGATTTTAAATAAATAAAAATAAAAGAATCAGAATCAAGTTCATATTTTTAGCTTTAATTCACGTTTGTGAATTAAAGTAAATGTTTAAGAATTACAGACATTTCTATACACAGTCCCTCATTTTCAGAGACTCTAAACTGAGTAACAAGTAGTTTGATACTAAAACATTGTTGATGCTCAGGCTTGTGTGGAGCTTTCTGTGTGTTTGACTGTGAGGTGTCTGAAGAGAAAACATATGAAGACATTCAGGAGTTTAAGATGATCGTCCAGAAAATTCCAAAATGTCATTGATGATTCAATGAAAATGGAGGATGGGACAAAACCAATGTTGATAAATTCTCCTGCAGATTTTATGGAGACGTTTGTCTTCAGAAAAAACATCAGTCTGGTAAGATGCTGTAGAAGATTACCAAAGCCTGCAGGAGTTACTGGGAGACAAAGCTGTACCAGTGAAGTGACATGTTTAAACTCTTCTGCTGCTAAACTCGTCCGTCAGGTCAGGATAGGATCAGTTCAAGAAGCACAGAGAGTCCTGGAGGACTTCAGAACGAGTGGATGGACTGTAAAGAGACAGAAACCTGCACATTAATGACAACATCAACACAACAAAGAACACAAGAAGGGTAAGTGAGTCGGGAGCGGTAAGTGACGGAAGTGACGGGTAAGGTAAGCGACCCATGTTGTAGGTGACGTCAGACGCCGGAGATTTGGCGGAAAAAAAAGCGAATAGTAGCGTAGAGTTTAACAAAGTTTCCTTAAGCTTCAGTACTGCCAAATAAACTAACCAACTGTCATATAACTAACAACATCTGTCTTATCATCTCTAACACCCTGGAGGACAACGAGGAGAGTTTAGACGCTCTCCAAGAATACATCGACCGCTGCTTCCAAGATTTAGTAATGAAGAAGGCCCAGAGTGCATCTTCCCCGGCCAAAACCGAGACGCCGTCATCGAAGAGATGTCACCCGGCAGACTCCCCCGGCACAACATCGCCTGCCGGCAAAGACATCGCAGATATCCTGGAGTCAATCGACAAGCGATTGTCCAGTTTCGATGCGAGGCTGTCCCTGGTGGAGATTTTACACCGGGAATTTAAATCTCTGAGAGAATCCCTGGAATTCAGCCAGCAGCAGGTGGAAACGCTTGCCGCTGAAAATGCCACGCTACGGGAGTCGGTCAAATCTCTCGCTGATAACGTGACCCAGCTAAACACTGAAAATAAAAAAATAAAAGAGTCCGTTATCGATCTACAAGCCCGTAGCATGAGAGATAATCTTGTTTTTTCTGGTATTCCAGAATCTACCGGAGAGGACGCGGAGGCAACGGTGAAAAGCTTCATTAAAATCCACCTGAAGCTGCCGGAGGACACCGTAAAGAACATCGCCTTCGATAGAGTGCATCGCTTGGGGGGCGTGAGGTCGCGGACCGGGAGACCACGTCCTATTGTAGCCAAATTTGGTCATTTCAAACAGAAGGAACAGGTGAAGAGTCGCGGCAGGGAACTGAAAGGAACAGACTTCAGCGTGAACGACCAGTTCCCCAAAGAGATCCTGGAACGACGCAAGGTCCTGTTCCCAGTCTGACGTAGCTTCATCCTGAAAGGCTCCCGTGCTGTCATCGCCGTGGACCGGCTCTACGTGGACGGACAGCTCTACCGCGACCCCGGCACCACACCGTGGTTATATTGACTGCACTCCAGATAAGAACCCGCTACACTCTTTTCTTATTCATTCACACTTTCTCCTTTAACATGGGTTTAACGTAGTAATATCAGTATGATGTCATAGCAGATATAACACCGTCACCCTCCGTCATTACTTTAATTGGAATGTTTCCGTTTCTTTTCTTTTTTTTGTTGTCGCTCACAGTTTATGTGGTTTCTTTCTTTCTCTTGTCTTTCACTGCTGTGATCACCTACTTCCCCACTCACCTACAAACAACACCCTCAATTTCTCCATATTTTCACACCACGATCACGCAAACACATGCGCTCAACGGCAGCACATTTACAACAGCCTCACAGCAAGCACAGACTTACAGGACACATACACAAGCCACGCTTGTTCATATTAATGAATAGTCACACACATAGTCAGACTTATGGAGCCTATCACCACACTTTTTTCTCTTTCTATTTACAAACAAGTGATGTTTCCACATTCTCTCCACCCGTCTAAACGAAACACCCAGCTTACATCATTAGACATACACACACAATTATGGGCATGCTGAGGTTTGTCACATGGAATGTAAATGGGGCTGGCACCAGAGGAAAGAGGTTAAAGATATTTAACCAGCTTAAAAAACTACAGGCAGATGTTGTTTTATTACAAGAAACTCACAGACCTGTTACAGGTTTAAACGAACTTAAAACACCTGAGTTTCCTAATGTGTTTGCAGCTTGTTATAATTCTAGACAAAGAGGAGTAGCAATTTTAATACATAAAAATGTTAATTTTACAGTACTCGATACAGTTATAGATCCAGAGGGTAGATTTCTAATTATTAAACTATCAATATTGAACAAAAAACTATGTATTGTAAGTATATATGGTCCAAATGTTGATGAACCCTCATTCTTCCACGGATTTTTTAGTGCACTCTCTGAACACCTTGATTGCACACTCATTCTTGGAGGCGACCTCAACCTTGGACTAAATGAAGAAATGGATAGGCTCAACACAACAGGAACTCAGCGCAATTGGCAATCCACAAATATAATCAAACAGTATATGAGCGACTATGGCCTTTGCGATGCATGGCGCTCCCTTCACCCCAACAGTAAGGAATACACTTTCTTCTCACATGTTCATCACTCCTACTCTCGTCTGGATTATTTTTTGGTCAGCAGCTCACTGCTGAGTGACATTTCAGACACTGAGATTCACCCTATAGCTGTCAGCGATCATGCTCCTGTATCTTTAACACTAATGCACAAGAATAATACTACGCCAAGTAAAAACTGGAGATTTAACACATCACTACTTAAAGATGAAGACTTTATTAAATATTTTAAAAAGGAATGGATTTCATCTTTAGACTTTAATGACACTCCCGGAACATCTGCTTCTGTTCTATGGGAAGCAGGAAAAGCTGTGATGAGAGGTAAAATAATTTCTTTCTCATCACACAAAAAGAAAGAAGAAAACAAAAATATTCAGGAATTAGAAAAAAACATCAAATCCTTAGAAGAAGCCTACGCGTTCCACCAAGATCAAGAAATAATGAACAAAATATGCAAAACAAAACTAGAATTAAATTAAATTATTAATAGAAAAACACAATTCCTTGTACAAAGACTTCGCTTGCAGAATTTTGAACACAGTAACAAATCAGGTCGATTTCTAGCAAACCAGTTAAAAATAAATAAAGAAAAAACAACTATATGTGCTACTAAAGATTTATCGGGGAACACAATATATGACCCTGGAAGAATAAACAACATTTTTAGGGATTTCTATGAAACTTTATATTCACCACAAATAAACCCGTCTAAAAATGAAATTGATTTGTTTCTTGACAATGTAACTCTTCCAAAATTACTAGACAGTCAAGCAATGGCACTGGATTCGCCACTGACGCCAGGTGAACTCCAGGAAGCCCTGATAAGTATGCCCAATAATAAGGCTCCAGGTCCAGACGGCTTTCCTGCAGAATTCTACAAAGAATTCTGGACAATTTTGGCACCAGTATTCCATGGATTGTTGCAGGAAATCAAGAAAAATGGCAGACTACCACCAAATATGAATTCTGCCAACATTAGTCTCCTGCTAAAACCAGGAAAAGACCCTTTATTTCCCTCAAGTTATCGTCCAATATCCCTTATAAATGTAGACCTTAAAATAATCTGCAAAGCTCTCTCAAAGAGATTAGAGAAAATAACCCCCCTCTTAATTCATCCTGACCAAACTGGTTTCATAAAAGGTCGGCACTCCTCAACAAACACTCGTAGATTACTTAATTTAATAGACTACTCATACAATAAAAACATTGAAACCATAATATTATCTCTAGATGCAGAAAAAGCATTTGACAGAGTTAACTGGAAATTTTTATTTGCAACTTTACACAAATTTGGTTTTGGAAACTCTTTCATAAATTGGATAAGAATATTATACAATTCCCCAACAGCTCGTATCAGAACAAATGACCAGACATCCTCCAGCTTTTGTCTCCTGAGGGGCACCAGACAGGGATGCCCACTCTCCCCTTCACTTTTTGCAATTTTTATCGAACCTCTAGCAGCAGCATTTAGACAGGCTATAACAATTAAGGGCATAAAATGTAAGAACGTAGAACATAAAATCAGTCTCTATGCGGATGATGTGTTGCTTTTTCTGCAAAACTCACAAATCAACCTCTCTGAGGTAATTACTCTAATAAACTGGTTTTCAAGAGTTTCAGATTATTCAATTAACTGGCCAAAATCTACAGTTCTTCCCATTAACTGCTCCTTCCATAATTCATCTTCTGCCCCACTACAATCTGGAAATATTAAATATTTAGGTATTAATGTTTCTCCTAAGCTTTCAGACTTAATTAAATTAAACCACATCCCACTTCTAAAGAAAGTAGAAGGCGATCTGACTAGATGGAAATCTCTACCCATATCACTCATGGGAAGGGTCGGCACTATAAAAATGATGATCTTGCCAAAAATAAATTACTTATTTTTAATGATCCCCAACAAACCATCACAAGATTGGTTCAGATCTCTGGATTCACATATTTCTAAATTCCTTTGGAAATATAAACCCCCGCGTATCAGCTTAAAAACGCTACAAAGAACCAAGGATAGAGGAGGATTAGATCTGCCTAATTTTCACCAATACTTCTTAGCCAACAGGCTTCAGTTCATCTCAGAATGGTTAAAATGTACCCTCTTAGATGAGCCCTGGCTAGATGTTGAACAGGCACTATGCAATGATCTAGAGATTTCAGACCTACCATTTATTAGCTCAAACATCAAAAGACATGAATGCTTTAAAAGCATCAACATCAGCTTTTCTCTGACAGCATGGTGGGAGTTTCTAAAAATAACGGAGTCTTCATTAATCCCATGCAAACGTACACCTATCTGGAATAACCCTGACATATTACAAAACAATAATATGATTAATTTCCCAGAATGGAGTTGTAAAGGAATTAAATACTTAGAACATATATTAGAGGGAACAGAATTTATTCCATTTGACAGACTAGTTACACAATATGGGATCAACAAGAAAAGATTTTTAGAATATCAACAAATTAAATCCATAGTAAAAAAGAAATTTAACCTCAGTCAAGTTGAATTACAAACACCACCAAGTGTGGTTCAATTTCTTACTCTTAAATCCCCCAAACTATTATCTAAAATATACAGAACACTTTCTAAAATAGATGAATCAATATCCCTTCCTATTGCAAAGTGGGAAGCAGATTTATCAGTCAGCTTAGACCAAAACGTCTGGTCTCAGATGTGCTTAAAAACCTTTAAATTGATTAAAAATCCCAATCTGCAATTAATACAATACAAAATACTGCATAGAGTGCACTATACAGGTCATCGAATGTTCAAGATGGGCTTTACATCCGCCAACAACTGCTCACACTGTCAAGGCAATACACCAGACAATTACATCCACGCTCTTTGGTTCTGTCCACCAGTGCAGAAGTTTTGGCACGAGATATGTGAAGACTTATCAAAGTGTCTGAAATGTAAAATTCCAACCTCCCCTTTAGTATGCTTGTTGGGAAATTTGGATGATGTCACTACAGAAACTAATACAGTCCACATGGTTTTTACTGCCCTATGCATCGCCAAGAAAACGGTCCTCATGAACTGGAAAAATAAAAATAATCTTAATTCTAGCCAATATAGAAACTATCTAATAGATCACATTAGTCTCGATATAGCCTCTGCCACCACATTAGATCAATCCCTCTGGGCTCCTTTGATCGGCTCCATCACCTAGCGGGGGTAGGGGGTCATGGTTTGGTCCCGCCTTGGCTATTGTGGTTGATGTGGAGGTTGGGATGGGCTTAGGGCACCTGGAGGACCCCTAGAGACGTTATCCCTGGAGGGCTTAACCCGGGGGTTGTGTTCATAACCTGGTTAGTGGCTCTGGTCGCTCTCAGAGGTTGTTCTCCTCGTGGCCGCGTGCAGCGGGGCTGGAGGATGGTCTGTGCTGGCGGACGTAGGTTACTGGCCTGGTGGCCTGGCTGCCCCTGAGTGGATCCGGGGCGGGCGTGGGGGTTTGGGGTTCGGGGTTGCTTCGCCTCCGTGCTGGGGCTCTGGCTGGGCCTTGGGGGCTTCGGTCCTCGTCGGTGTGTCGCCGAGGTTGTGGGCGGGTGGGTGCACGGGGGCTCAGCCCTGGCGCAGGGGGCCTCTTGTGCATCGGCCTAACCGGGGGGCTCTTCAACTGGCAGGGAGGTTGTTCCATCTTTGCAGGAGTCCACTCTGCAGGTGGGGGAGAGACATAGGAGAGGTGGAGAATAAACTTAACCTGGGTGTCTGTGTCTTGTGTAGTCTGGGAGATGATTGAATGTTGGGGTGGGTACAGTTTCCTCTGCGGTGGGGTAGGGTGGGCTGCCCCGGGTCCTGTGGGGCTTGGCGGTGCTGCTGCCATAGGCCCCGGTCTGGATGGGCCTGGGCTCCCTTGCCTTGGTGGATACCAGAGGACGGGGGTGCCTATTGGGGTCAGCGGGGGAGCTGGCCCTAGGGAGGGACACCCTCCCCTCCCTTCTTTTCCTCCCCATCCCCGGCTGCCTCCCTCTTCCCGCTCCACCACACCCACCCACACAGGTAGGGCTTTGGGGTGCGGGTGTGTCACCAGGGTGCAGGGGAGACATTCCCCCCCCCCCCCCTCTGTCCTCTTCTGGCCACCTGTGCCTCAATTTTATCTCACAACTTAGACATCCACATTACTTACACTCTCATAACACACACACATATATACATATATATATATAGGGCCTTGAGGGTGGGCACGTTAACGGCGTCCAGTAGACGGTCTGTGTATTCAAACCTACCTCTGGCGCCGGTGCCCACCTCTCAATTTTAAATCCATGTAGACATTGAGGGTTCTCGGGAGGGGCCGTGCTAACACCTGCTGCTCTCTGGCAGCAGCACCATGCTCTCCCTTGTTTTAAATACACTTTAGAGCAACACGCAGCAACACTACACTTGAGCGGGAGGAGGAGGGTATGGGGTCTTAACACACCCCCGTTCTCTACTAGCCATCGGGGCAGGGGGGCTGGGAAGAGATGCTGGCTGTCCGATTGGCCTCCCTGCTGCTGCGGAGCCTGGGGCGGTCTGCTTGCCTCCACCCCGGAGGGAAGGGTAACATCTCTTGGGTCTGGGTGCTGTTTCCCCCTCTGGGGGCGAGGATACCTGGACCCGGGGTATAGAGTATGTTTGGGGAGTGTGATTGTGTGTACATGTCCATTTACGTTTATTCCTACGTTGGGTGAGTGCTGAGTGTTTGTATATGTGTGCATGAGGGTGGGAATGCATGTCTGTGTCTGTGTGTGCCTGTTTGTCTGTGTCTATATGTCAGGTCGGGTCTTAGACTCCACCTCTCTGGGAACTCCCAGGCCCTCCAAGTGTGGAGGCCTATCTCCCCTCACCACACTCCCTGCCGGTGACTGATGCCCTCAAGGGTCGGTGCATTGTTAGTTCTTGGTGTCCGGGGCTGGGCGCTCAGGTCATGTGCCAGCTCACTCCCGGTGGCTACTTGGCGGGGCCTGGTGCCTGCTGCTCGGTCAGGCCTCTTCCGGGGCGCGGAGGGCCCTCGGGCCTCTGGCCTCTGTGCCTGCGGCTCGGTTCACTCTGGCACAGCTGGCTGCCGGCGGAGCCGGCGGGCACGCCGGTGCAGCCCCCTCTAGTTTCTGCCCGGTGGCTACTGGGTGACCCCTCGTCTGGGGATCCTCAGCCCTTCCCATGAAGGTGGCACGGATGCCCCTCCGGTGGTCCTCCTTGGGCTCTTGCACTCTGGGGCCTCTGGATGTCTGGGGCCTGGATCTCCTCCATGCCTGCTTCATGCCCTGGGGGACAGGGCTATGGCTCTCTACATCCTCTTGCAGACCATTACATGGGGAAACCATTTGAATACAAGCGCACCGACCCACACAGGTGTGCACACGGGTGTTCACTGTTCGTAGACTTAAATCACACCTTTCTTGGCTGCTACTTCAAAGCACATTGTGCGCTGTCTGTCCTGCGTGCTGCACAACAACATTCAGTATTTAGTATTTACTGCTGTTTACACTTAGCTAGATTAATGCAATGGTGTTGTGTATAGTATGTTGCTTTGTTTTGTTTGTTTTTTTGCTTGTTTTCTATTATTTTTCTCTCAACAGGTGATCCCGGAGATATTTTTTTTCCCCCCCTTTCTCACTGTCCCTCTCCCCTTCTGTTTTTCTTTTCCTTCCTCTTTCTTTCTCCCTTTCCTATCCCTCACTCATGTCTGTCCCGTCTGTAACAACTGAAAATAAAATAAAATAAATAATAAAAACAAAGGTCGATCAAATGGACCAATACGGCAATGCCATGATGATCCATTTGGCAAAATAAATCCATTGGGTATCCTTGTTGGTCTTCAGACAACAATTCTGACGGCTAAAGAACCAAATGGGACAGGCAGAAAAAAAAAAAAAAACAACAACAAAGCCTCTGCCCACTGCTGGTGACAAATGACAAAATGTTTAAGAAGCATCAAACGTTGTTTAAATAGTTGAATTTGATCTCTGTGCTGCAGACTTCATCATGCACACAAGATCAGCTCGTCTGTCCAAGTAGATGGAGGTCAGAGGGTGACCTGTGATCCCTGCATGATTCCTTCAGCTCAGTTTTTTACCTGCTGTGATGTCATAGAAATGTAGTTAGTGATGAAATGTTGAGATGAAGCTGCAGTTTTTGGCCTGAGCCAACATCACGATGGGACTGTGTGGTTCAGAGCCGGCCTGAATGAATAATAGATCATAAACACATCACAACTCAGATATACTAACAATAAACTTCTGCTTTATTACTCTGAATCTTTTTATTGTCATTATGTCAAAACCACATCAAATGAATAAATAAATAAATATATGTGTGTGTTTGTGTTGAGTCATTACTGTTGTAATGTTTGGATGTTGCCTGTTGCCTCAGCAACACAAACCTTTGTTGGTGGGATGTGAGAATCTTAAAATAAAAGCAGCATTTAAACAGCTTTAATTACAGCCTCATAATGAAAACAGTTTATAATATTTCATAAAATTTGACTCGACGTCCTGTTTCTGTGACTAAAAACAGCAACAGCCTCATTTAGAACAAACTGGTTGTTGAAGGTTTCTGCTTTTATAAATCAGATTAACTCACTTTCTGAAGTATTTTATAAATCAGATCTTTCATCTTCACCGAAGGTTTTCTCTGTCTGAAGTTTGTTTTTATAATATTTGACACTCTTCTGAAAATGAACCATAGAGGAAAAATTTATTTCTTCCCTGCTGAATCTGTACGTTTGCTCACTTATAAAGAAACATGAACAGTGAATGAACATGAATGAACAGTCTCTAATATTTATGAAAGTTTTAACCTAAAATCCAGGAAAAACACATTATTGTCTTTAAGCATTTGATCCTCTAACATCCAACCAGAGTTACTACAGACTGAGGCACAGAGATTATAATCAATAATCAATCAATTACAGATTATCCTGATCACAACTTGTTATGTGTATAAGTGTCATACTCAGCATTTCTTTGTCCAATCACAGCGAGTTTTGTTGATGTCAAAGAGCTTGATTTTGTCAAGGTCCGACCGTCCCCACCAGTTGGCCTGCCCGTGATGTTGTGTTCTCACTCCCTCTCCCCTCTCTCTCTGTTTGTTTACGTCCGTCGGGGGCGCGCGCTCCTGGGAGCGAAATAAAACACTGTTGAACCATGTGTGAAATAAATGAATAAATGAAGAATGATGTTTACAAAATTAACCACCAGGATGGATTTAAAATCCCGTTCTCTCTGACCATTATTGACACTCCAGGCTTTGGAGATACAAGAGGCATAGAAAGAGACAGAGAGATCTCCAATTCTAGAGGTGATCAATGCTGCAGGAGTCCCATGTCCTAAAACAAAAGACAGACTGCCGGCTCACTTCAAATTCAATAATTCAGCACTTTTAGCAAACAACAGATCAGCCGAACGAGACAGTATGAGTGATGATGATGATGAAGGAGACTTTGATCAGATGTTTTGGAAAATGGGGACAAAAAGTATGAAGAAGTTTTTTGCTGCTCTGAATAAAATAAAAACCAAAAGCTTGACACTGACAAAGGAAGTCCTCAGAGAAAGAAAGCAGCTCGAGATTTCAGTTGAGAATCTGCAGGAGCAGGTGAAACTTGGGTTAGCCAAGCTTGAGGAGATAAACGAGACGAGTGATAAACTTAACATATATGGAGCAGAGAGGAGGCGATACCTGGGAATGGAGAAGATGATTGCTGAAAAACTGGAGGCTGAATATGAAACGTTACAGGTTGAAGTGATGAAACTGATGGAGAAATCTTCTAAGTGTCTGAACAGACTCGAAGAGACATCACTGAAGACAAACCCTCTGTATATTCCAGAGTACATCGACATGCTTATTGAAGGAGAGAAATCTGAAGTCAAACCAGGCTGGAAGAGACGAGTTGGGTCTCTGATGTCCATGAAGGAAAAAGCAGAGCTCATGGCTAAAATAGAGGAAGGAGAGAAACTCCTTCACTGAACATTCATGTGATCACAAAGAAGAACAAAGAAAAGATCAAGATCAGTTTGAACTCAGTCGATAAAGACAAACGACACATGTAAAAAATCTCATTTTTACTGTTTGCTGCCTGATAAGATCTCATTTTAAAATTGATTTATCTTTAACATAGAAGTGTGATTATTGGAGTGGACTTTACAATGTTCAACCTTTTACTTTTTGTTTTCAGCATATTTTATATTCTTTAACTTTGATCTAATATTAAGTTTATTTTCTCAGTGACTCCTGATGTTGATGTTTATGGAGTTTTTAATGTGTTGATTTTTATGCTTTTATTTAAAAAGTATAATTTTACTTTTTGTTTACTTTCCTGTAATTTTTCTGGATTTTTCTGTAATTTAGTTGCTTCATAAAACACAGTAAATGTTTATCAGCTATCAAACGTAGTTTTACTAACTCACAGGTGTCATTTACACATTCACAGCTTCATTTTGATTTACTTCCTGTCCACTCGTTTTTAAATTTACACTCAGTAACTTAACACAGTGCTTGTAGTTCGGCCAGCAGCCCAGCAGAGGGCGCTCCCTTCCAGCAGAGTCCTCAGTAATGTCTGACAGTGAGGCAGCATGAAGAACTTCAGCCGTCTGAAACCAGCTCGAATGTTTCCAGTAAAGCTGTGCTCCTTTAGTCTCTGTGCATTTACTACATTACACATTATTTTATTAGAATCACTGAATCTGGCAGTTCTGAGCTCTGTATTCTAGTGATGGGATTTCCGGCTCTTTTTAGAGAGCCGGCTCTTTCGGCTCCGAACCGGCTCTTCAGGTTGTTTTGTTGCTTTAATTAATTTATTATTAACAATAATATAAAATTATGCACAAAAGGAATTACTAATGTAAAAAAAAGTGGTTTTATTTATATATGTTTATATATAAATATATGCGGTGGCCCCTGAGACAAAACACGTACAAACTCCAAAACACATTTCTAGCGTTAACTGAACTTCCAAAACAGCTACTTAGATCACTTAAATTACACAATTGAAAGCATGTGTGTATTGTTTGTGTATACACAAGCACTCATATATATTCAAATAATAATAATTTTTTAAAAAAGTTCATTTACCTGTTACTACCACACACCAAATCCGGTCGTTGGTACTTGCTGGCTTGTGTAGCCACGAGGTAACAAAAGCTCAACACTGCCCCCTAGCATCCTGGAGCACTTCTGTTGTGTTTTTTACGTGTTTTGAGGTTTGTACGTGTTTTGTCTGTAGGGGCCACCGTAAATATACTTTTATTTATTCACTCCACATAAAATGTAATAAATAAATAATATAATACAAAAACCAACTATTCACATTTCAACTTTTAACTATTTAAATTTTCAGCTTTGATAATTATAATTTGATCAACTGGTCCTGAATCCAATTGACACCCTCTTCTCAACGAGAAGCCTGAGGTCGGGGGAGCCCGACTATCCTGGAGGGACATTCCCTGCCACATACATGATGGACAGGTGGAGGAACTGGAGGGTCATGTGCCTGGCGGGACGGTCGATTTAGGACAGGAGGAGTATCTACCTTTTCGGAACCATGATAACAGGGTTCTTGCTGATCTTAGCTGGCTTGGACTTGTGTGGTGGACCGAGTTGAAAACAGGAGGAGTCACAGAAATTATTTGAAAAATAGGGTTGCCATTTAACCCTCTCAAGGCAGGCGTTGCAGATTTGCAACAAGTAAAAACTAACAACCTGATTACCCTACATACATATTTTATGAGTTTTTTCACTCAGAAGTACCACTCCAGGTATTCTTTTGTGCATTAGTAACAAAAACTTAATTTGAGCCCGAGAGGGTTAAACCAAAAATTATATTTACAAAAGTAATAAATGTTGAGCTCATAAAATAGGTAAAAGAAACAAAACTCAACTCATGTAAAACCGCAACTTAACAAACCAACTGACTGCCCAAACAAACATAACTGACCTAAACATGAAATGACACACAAGGGTTTATCTAATGGCTGATCAGACCACTATGACACATGAGGGGTAACTAAACAAAACACAACTGTAAACAAAAAACAATGCAGTACAGTCTGGTTTGATAATAAACTAAACACCAAAGAAGAAAATCAAAAACATTAAACCCTAAACTCAAATATTTAATTAAGGGCAACTACTTTGTTTTTACATTAAAGAAAACACACATTCCCCCCCTTCAGCAGGAAGGGGTGGTGCAGTCCAATTATCCCTGTTGCATTTAATGCTTTCAAACCCTGGCCACCACATTTTGTCTGGCAACGACTTCAGAGTGTGGCCATGGGTTTGTCCATCACAACCACGTTTCTGATGATCACCATCATCCCATGAGGCAAGCATGGAGCTCCAGACCGAGAGCGACTGATGGTCGTTTGATATTTCTTCCATTTCTAAAGAATCACACAACAGTTGTCACCTTCTCACCGAGCTTCCTGCTGATGTCTAGAAGAACGTTCCTGGCTTCTTCAGGTCTACGGTCTTATCTGACATCCTCTGACAGATTTATGGTCAGATTTATAGATGTGAAACTGTGAGTGTTAAAAAAACATTTCCTGAAGATGAAAGTTGAATTTCAATATGTTTTTTTTTCTCTTCGTGCACCAATCTGTTCAGTAATGTTTAATTAATGTGCTTGTTAATATTACTTGAATGTTGTCTGTCATGATCAGTAGCAGCAGCTGCAGTGTGTTGGTGCCACAAGGGGGCAGCAGAGTTTAAAGCCGCAGATATCAGACCATTTGCGGTTGGAGTTGTTTCCTCTCAGAGACCAAGAGGCAGACGACAGAACAACTTCAGAGGATTGACGACCTCTGCTGTGAGTACACTGTGTGTCATCATAATGAATGCTAAATGATCCAGGTTGATCAGTTAAAGAGGCATTTCAGTCAGACTGTCTGTCTTCATTCAGGGAGGGAAACACTTTCGGCCTGCTGGGGAGGAGAGAGAGAGTATGTTACAGGGTGTGGTCCAACAGTCAGATTTCCTCAGGAAAGATGATAGTTGAGTGGTCCGAGCGCGCTTTGAATAGTCCAAAAATGACCTCTTACCTCCTTCTCCTTAACATTTTTTCTTCATCACAGTGGGAAACATTACAAGGTCAAGGAAAGGTATTAAGGAGGATTTTTAAGGACTTAAAAACAAGAAGAAACTACAGTGACAGAAGATGGACTACAAAATGTGCATCTACTCTGTGTTCTTCAATTTATATGTTATTACCACTCACAACTATATTAAAAAAAAATCATGGTAGCAAACATAGTTATAGTTGAGTAATATAACACTGAGATTTATGTAATTGTATTATAAGGGCCCAAAAACTGCAGGTAATAATATGGAAATGCAGCCCGGTAGTAAGGTGGTAATAGTTCGGCAACAAGGCAGAAACAAGAACGTAATAATGTGATAATTACTGGTGGAGGACATGTTTTCTGTAGGCTACCTGTTCATTTTTCTTTAGCTTTATTTATATTAATGTACACATCTCCAGTTATCCTCTGTTGCTGAGACAGTCAAATTAAGTTCTTCAAATAAGGTTCTTGGGAAATGATCTGGAACATTGTGCAACCTCATGAAATGGGACTGGATCATAACAGATGTGAAGGAATGCAGAGTGATCAGCTACTCTGTGAATTTGGAGCAGAAATGCCCCGAGCTCCTCACAGAAAGATTACTATTAATACTAATAAGATTACTATTATTACTAATGTATCTTGACATGCGTCAAGATACATTAGTAGCTAATATTAAACCTACAAGCTAGCAAAATGAGTAAAAAACAGATGTCTTTGGAGGGTTTCTTTGCAAAGGGAAAAAGGCCCAGTGAGGAGACAGAAGAAGAGTGTGTGACAACCACTAAGAAAAAGAAAGCTGCATTTAACAGACAATACCAAAATACCTACTTGAAATATGGATTTATCACGACAGGCGATTCCCACGCACCAAGCCCGCTCTGCATAATATGCGGCGACCGGCTCTCCAATGAGGCAATGAAGCCTTCAAAACTGCTTCGTCACTTGGAGACCAAGCACCCAACATTAAAAAACAAGCCTTTGGAGTATTTTGAAAGAAAAAAGCAGGAACAACAGGGACAGAAGCAATTACTGAGGGCCTCCACAACAACAAATACAGGTGCACTGAGAGCATCATACTTGGTGGCTAACCGTATTGCTAAGGCTAAAAAGTCATTCACTATTGGTGAAGAATTGATCCTTCCTGACACTAAAGACATTTGCTGTGAACTTTTTGGGGAGGTGGCGGCTGAAAGGATAGCACAGGTGCCTCTGTCGGCTAGCACTGTTACTCGTCGCATTGATGAAATAGCACATTGAGACAGAGTTGTTGGAGAAAATTAATACATCACCATGGTACGCTTTGCAGGTTGATGAGTCTACAGATGTGGACAATAAGGCAATACTACTTGTTTATGTGCGATACCTTTATCAGGAGGATGCTGCTAATAAAGTTACACAATTACACAGTGAATTCGTGTGTAATATTATATTTACAAAATACCACAGTTTTTGTCTTG
Source organism: Neolamprologus brichardi (assembly GCF_056152115.1). Classification (NCBI taxonomy): domain Eukaryota; kingdom Metazoa; phylum Chordata; class Actinopteri; order Cichliformes; family Cichlidae; genus Neolamprologus; species Neolamprologus brichardi. Next base: position 1,724,917 of record NC_142121.1, on the reverse strand, counting down.
GTCATATCATTTTATTTTGTTGTATTTATCCGTGACACCTGCCGGTCCGTGAAAATATTGTCTGACATTAAACCGGTCCGTGACGCAAAAAAGGTTGGGGACCGATGCTGTACAGTGCAGCGAGGAATGCCCAGACCTCTACATTGGAGAGACCAAACAGCCACTTCACAAGCGCATGGCACAACACAGAAGAGCCACCTCCACAGGACAAGACTCAGCAGTCCATCTGCATCTAAAGGTCAAAGGTCACTCTTTCGAGGATGCCAATGTTCACATTTTGGACAGAGAGGACAGATGGTTTGAAAGAGGAGTGAAAGAAGCATCTATGTCCACTGTGAGCGACCATCTTTGAACAGAGGCGGTGGTTTACGACACCAACTCTCTGCCATCTATAATCCAGTTTTGAGATCCTTCCCAGACGCCTTAATGCCCACTCACATCCTGGGCCATCTGACCTCAGGAAATCACATGATAAGGTGGAGCCAGGTTTCACAGTGAGCTCACCCGAAACCCTGTCTGATTGGGACCCACACCCAGTTTCACACCTTGGCTCATGTGATTAGGTAGAGGATCATCAGGGGGTCCTTTGTCCCTCTTTGGGGGGAAACTCCCACTGGGTTTAAATCTGGGACTCCCCACCATTTGACCTTAGAACTGAAGAAGCTTCTCAGGTTAGAGCAGCTCGTCTTTTAACTGGCACTCAAAAGTTTGAGCACATTTCCCCTGTTTTAGCTTCACTTCACTGGCTGCCCATTTCTTTTAGGATTCATTTTAAAATTCTTTTATTTACTTTTAAAGCTCTCCATGGCCTCGCCCCATCTTATCTCTCTGAGCTGCTACAGCCTCATACACCCACCCGCTCTCTCAGGTCAGCTGATCGGCTGCTCCTGCATGTACCCAGGACTGGGCGTAAACTTCGTGATCGTGCTTTTGCTGTAGCAGCTCCAAAACTGTGGAACGAGCTTCCTTTAGAGATCAAACAGGCCAGTTCTTTATCTGTTTTTAAGTCACTCTTGAAAACCCACCTCTTTACCCTGACCTTTGACACCACGTGAGATGTTGTTTTTTTATTTTTATTTTTTATTTTAGTTGTTTTTAGGTGATTCGATGCTGTTTTATCTTGTTTTTGTTTTAATATAGGGCTGTTTTAATTTTATGTTTTATGTGTTTTATTTATTTATTTTGCTGTTTTCTGTTATTCTATTGTTTTAACTTATTTTCTGCACAGCACTTTGTTCCTGTGCCTGGTATTTTAAAGTGCTTTATAAATAAAATTGGATTGGATTAGAGGTGAAACGTCTTCAAGCAACTTAAAGAAGTCCAGACGCTTTTCTTTCCAAGTTCCTTAGGTTACAAACAACAGTACACATGGGCACCACCTGTAACCTGACAGTGTTACTTTGAAATAATTTTTAATAATTACGTCAAAGGCTGAGAGAATCCGAAAGCTAAAAGGTGGAAATCTTATAAGAATTAATTTTCTAAAGCAGTTAAAACTCAGTAAGAACTAAAATATGTTTAAGAATTAATTCAACAATATTTTATAACACACATAACGTTTAATCAACAGTCCTTAAATACAAACACAGCAACATGAATAACTTTGATGTTTTTTTCTCACAGATTCCTGTGTGTCCATAGTGGTTATTGTTGTTCTCTAACACGTGGAAGGTCCTACTGTTTTTGGTTTTGTATATAAATTTATTTATTTATAATTAATTATACAATTAATTTAGTTTAATTAATCAACAAAGAGTTTTAATGCCTGAACCTGCAGCTGTTTGCTTTCCAGTGGATCCACAGCTGTGCAGGATCACCATCTACTGATGTAATAAGGTTTTATCTTAGTATGTAAATGTATAAGAGGTGTTATTGACAGTTATAAACAGAAACAGTTTGTTTCCATAAAACTGAACGTGCAACATTTTACAACCTACTACACTGTCGCTGTCTCACCCAGGAGGTGCCAGGTGGAACTATTCCAGATGTTGTCAGTTATAGTAATGGTATAAAAACAAACAGCTGGACAGCAGAAGAACCAGAAAAACATCCTCAAACTTTTACTATGTTTTCCAGGTTAGACTGAAGGATGGACTGTACGTCAGGCGGTGCGATGGAGGTGGCAGCGCTCGGTCGGCCTTTCAGCGTCGGGATGCTTTACGACTGTCGCAGTGACGCGCTCGTCCCTGGTAAGAATTCACATGTAAAGATTCTTGATGCATCACAAACTTTCATTTTTTAAAGCCAGTCGATTGTAGAATATCTATCTATCTATCTATCTATCTATCTATCTATCTATCTATCTATCTATCTATCTATCTACACATATACATATATACTGGAACTGCTGGGTATACAAGTCTGGCCTAAGTCTTCTGCTGATGACGGCAGCAGTCCAGGAGTTCAGTTAATTGTCTTTATTTAAGTTCCACAGAAGAATTGGTTACATCAGAGCTTGCCAGGCTTAATCCAAATGCAGTGCAGCCATACGTGACCTTACAGTTGTAGAAGATACGGTATGTGTGACTATGAGCATGGTTTTCTGGAAACAGAAACAGGCAATTCTTTAATTAGTAGAGTCAAAGATAACTAAGAAACAATCACAACACATCATTTACTCAACACAGCAGTATTTAACAATGTCCACAAGGGGTCACTGTAGACCATAAAGACCATAAGCTGAAGCAGCAGACATGAGCCCAAACAGGTTCCCATCACTCCAGCCTTTCTGCCAGTAAAAGTAGCCACGCCCCTAACTCCAGTATCAGATACATGATACAGAATAATTACCCTGCAGTTGTTTTGAAGGGAGACTCTATCCACAGGGACCAAACTTTTTTTTATAGCAGGCTGTAAACATGATTTTAAATCAGTAAAGTTGGACATGTGTATGTGCACACACACAGTCATGTATCGGCTGTGTCCAGGCAGGAGAAGGACCCAAACGCAAAACTCACCACACAGGAATTAAACTCAAAAAGCTGCTTTATTGCAGAAGGGCACGAAAAATATAACTAAACTAAACTGGGACATGGATAACTAACACACAGGGAAACACAGTCATGAGGGAGACTACGACACTGACAAAGAGCAACACAGGGCTTAAATACACAGAGGGATAACGAGGGAATGAGACACAGAAGGAGAGCACAGCAGGGAGTAATCAGGCTGGACGAGACAAGGGAAGCAAAACTAGAAACACTCACATGAGACATGGACCTTCAAAGTAAAACAGGAAACACACTGACTGAACTCTAAACATGCAAACTTAACAGCAACTGAGAGGACAGAACATAGGGACCAGAAACATGGTACAAAATGGTCACAGTAGACACAACATTGAACACAGGGAAGCCATATTACAAAGCCAAAGAACTAAACCTATGATAACCATAACTGAAATCTAGGGAAACAAGAAACAGTACAACGAAGGACTCAAAACATAATCCATAATATAAAAACACAAGATCTCTTCAAAATAAAATAGGAAACATGATGAGACGCAGACATGACAACCAGAACTTGACAACGTAAGACACAGACATGAAACACATGAAGAGCAGGGGAGACTTAACAGGGGTTGGAAGACACAAGGGGAATCTAATAACAAAGAACTAGAAAAACTCATGAGCTTAATCATATAATTCAATTCAATTCAATTCAATTTTATTTATATAGCGCCAAATCACAACAAAAGTCGCCTCAAGGCGCTTCATATAAACATCCAAATAAACTAAACTCAAAACACTGGGTCTTATGACCCAGGATCGTGACATACATACATACACATATATGTGTATGTATACATACATACACATATATGTGTATGTATGTATACATACACATATATGTGCTGGGGCAGCACGGTGGCACGGTGGTTAGCACTGTTGCCGCACAGCAAGAAGGTCCTGAGTTCAATTCCAACATCAGGCCGGGGTCTTTCTGTGTGGAGTTTGCATGTTCTCCCCGTGTTTGCGTGGGTTCTTTCCGGGTACTCCGGCTTCCTCCCACCGTCCAAAGACATGCAGCTTGTGGGGATAGGTTAATTGGAAAATCCAAATTGCCATTAGGTGTGAATGTGAGTGCAAGTGGTTGTCTGTCCCTGTGTGTTGGCCCTGCGACAGACTGGCGACCTGTCCAGGGTGTACCCCGCCTCTCGCCCTATGACAGCTGGGATAGGCTCCAGCGCCCCCCGCGACCCTGAAAAGGATAAGCGGGGGGCGCTGTGTATGTGTGTGTATGTATGTATACATACATACACATATATGTATACATACACATACAGTGGGGCAAAAAAGTATTTAGTCAGCCACCGATTGTGCAAGTTCCCCCACTTAAAATGATGACAGAGGTCAGTAATTTGCACCAGAGGTACACTTCAACTGTGAGAGACAGAATGTGAAAAAAAAATCCATGAATTCACATGGTAGGATTTGTAAAGAATTTATTCGTAAATCAGGGTGGAAAATAAGTATTTGGTCAATAACAAAAATACAACTCAATACTTTGTAACATAACCTTTGTTGGCAATAACAGAGGTCAAACGTTTACTATAGGTCTTTACCAGGTTTGCACACACAGTAGCTGGTATTTTGGCCCATTCCTCCATGCAGATCTTCTCAAGAGCAGTGATGTTTTGGGGCTGTCGCCGAACAACACGGACTTTCAACTCCCGCCACAGATTTTCTATGGGGTTGAGGTCTGGAGACTGGCTAGGCCACTCCAGGACTTTCAAATGCTTCTTACGGAGCCACTCCTTTGTTGCCCGGGCGGTGTGTTTTGGATCATTGTCATGTTGGAAGACCCAGCCTCGTTTCATCTTCAAAGTTCTCACTGATGGAAGGAGGTTTTGGCTCAAAATCTCACGATACTTGGCCCCATTCATTCTGTCCTTAACACGGATCAGTCGTCCTGTCC